>NC_042985.1:766130-981130 GCF_901001165.1 Salmo trutta | reverse complement strand
GACCTGTTAAATGTATATAATACTGTCATGACCTGTTAAAGGTGTATAATACTGTCATGACCTGTTAAATGTATATAATACTGTCATGACCTGTTAAAGGTGTATAATACTGTCATGACGTGTTAAAGGTATATAATACTGTCATGACCTGTTAAATGTATATAATACTGTCATGACGTGTTAAAGGTGTATAATACTGTCATGACCTGTTAAATGTATATAATACTGTCATGACCTGTTAAAGGTGTATAATACTGTCATGACCTGTTAAAGGTGTATAATACTGTCATGACCTGTTAAATGTATATAATACTGTCATGACCTGTTAAAGGTGTATAATACTGTCATGACCTGTTAAAGGTGTATAATACTGTCATGACCTGTTAAAGGTGTATAATACTGTCATGACCTGTTAAAGGTATATAATACTGTCATGACCTGTTAAAGGTGTATAATACTGTCATGACCTGTTAAATGTGTATAATACTGTCATGACCTGTTAAAGGTGTATAATACTGTCATGACCTGTTAAAGGTGTATAATACTGTCATGACCTGTTAAAGGTGTATAATACTGTCATGACCTGTTAAAGGTATATAATACTGTCATGACCTGTTAAAGGTGTATAATACTGTCATGACCTGTTAAAGGTGTATATAATACTGTCATGACCTGTTAAAGGTGTATAATACTGTCATGACCTGTTAAATGTATATTATACTGTCATGACCTGTTAAAGGTGTATAATACTGTCATGACCTGTTAAAGGTGTATAATACTGTCATGACCTGTTAAATGTATATAATACTGTCATGACCTGTTAAATGTGTATAATACTGTCATGACCTGTTAAATGTATATAATACTGTCATGACCTGTTAAAGGTGTATAATACTGTCATGACCTGTTAAAGGTGTATAATACTGTCATGACCTGTTAAAGGTGTATAATACTGTCATGACGTGTTAAAGGTGTATAATACTGTCATGACCTGTTAAAGGTGTATATAATACTGTCATGACCTGTTAAAGGTATATAATACTGTCATGACGTGTTAAAGGTGTATGATACTGTCATGACCTGTTAAAGGTGTATAATACTGTCATGACCTGTTAAAGGTATATAATACTGTCATGACCTGTTAAAGGTGTATAATACTGTCATGACCTGTTAAATGTATATAATACTGTCATGACCTGTTAAAGGTGTATAATACTGTCATGACCTGTTAAATGTATATAATACTGTCATGACCTGTTAAAGGTGTATAATACTGTCATGACCTGTTAAAGGTGTATAATACTGTCATGACCTGTTAAATGTATATAATACTGTCATGACCTGTTAAAGGTGTATAATACTGTCATGACCTGTTAAAGGTGTATAATACTGTCATGACCTGTTAAAGGTGTATAATACTGTCATGACCTGTTAAAGGTATATAATACTGTCATGACCTGTTAAAGGTGTATAATACTGTCATGACCTGTTAAAGGTGTATAATACTGTCATGACCTGTTAAAGGTATATAATACTGTCATGACCTGTTAAAGGTGTATAATACTGTCATGACCTGTTAAATGTATATAATACTGTCATGACCTGTTAAATGTATATAATACTGTCATGACCTGTTAAAGGTGTATATAATACTGTCATGACCTGTTAAAGGTGTATAATACTGTCATGACGTGTTAAAGGTGTATAATACTGTCATGACCTGTTAAAGGTGTATATAATACTGTCATGACCTGTTAAAGGTGTATAATACTGTCATGACCTGTTAAATGTATATAATACTGTCATGACCTGTTAAAGGTGTATAATACTGTCATGACCTGTTAAATGTATATAATACTGTCATGACCTGTTAAAGGTGTATAATACTGTCATGACCTGTTAAAGGTGTATAATACTGTCATGACCTGTTAAAGGTGTATAATACTGTCATGACGTGTTAAAGGTGTATAATACTGTCATGACCTGTTAAAGGTGTATATAATACTGTCATGACCTGTTAAAGGTATATAAAACTGTCATGACGTGTTAAAGGTGTATGATACTGTCATGACCTGTTAAAGGTGTATAATACTGTCATGACCTGTTAAAGGTATATAATACTGTCATGACCTGTTAAAGGTGTATAATACTGTCATGACCTGTTAAATGTATATAATACTGTCATGACCTGTTAAAGGTGTATAATACTGTCATGACCTGTTAAAGGTGTATAATACTGTCATGACCTGTTAAAGGTGTATAATACTGTCATGACCTGTTAAAGGTATATAATACTGTCATGACCTGTTAAAGGTATATAATACTGTCATGACGTGTTAAAGGTGTATATAATACTGTCATGACCTGTTAAAGGTGTATAATACTGTCATGACCTGTTAAATGTATATAATACTGTCATGACCTGTTAAAGGTGTATAATACTGTCATGACCTGTTAAATGTATATAATACTGTCATGACCTGTTAAAGGTGTATATAATACTGTCATGACCTGTTAAAGGTGTATAATACTGTCATGACCTGTTAAATGTATATAATACTGTCATGACCTGTTAAAGGTGTATAATACTGTCATGACCTGTTAAATGTATATAATACTGTCATGACCTGTTAAAGGTGTATAATACTGTCATGATGTGTTAAAGGTATATAATACTGTCATGACCTGTTAAATGTATATAATACTGTCATGACGTGTTAAAGGTGTATAATACTGTCATGACCTGTTAAATGTATATAATACTGTCATGACCTGTTAAAGGTGTATAAAACTGTCATGACCTGTTAAAGGTGTATAATACTGTCATGACCTGTTAAATGTATATAATACTGTCATGACCTGTTAAAGGTGTATAATACTGTCATGACCTGTTAAAGGTGTATAATACTGTCATGACCTGTTAAAGGTGTATAATACTGTCATGACCTGTTAAAGGTATATAATACTGTCATGACCTGTTAAAGGTGTATAATACTGTCATGACCTGTTAAATGTGTATAATACTGTCATGACCTGTTAAAGGTGTATAATACTGTCATGACCTGTTAAAGGTGTATAATACTGTCATGACCTGTTAAAGGTGTATAATACTGTCATGACCTGTTAAAGGTATATAATACTGTCATGACCTGTTAAAGGTGTATATAATACTGTCATGACCTGTTAAAGGTGTATAATACTGTCATGACCTGTTAAATGTATATTATACTGTCATGACCTGTTAAAGGTGTATAATACTGTCATGACCTGTTAAAGGTGTATAATACTGTCATGACCTGTTAAATGTATATAATACTGTCATGACCTGTTAAATGTGTATAATACTGTCATGACCTGTTAAATGTATATAATACTGTCATGACCTGTTAAAGGTGTATAATACTGTCATGACCTGTTAAAGGTGTATAATACTGTCATGACGTGTTAAAGGTGTATAATACTGTCATGACCTGTTAAAGGTGTATATAATACTGTCATGACCTGTTAAAGGTATATAATACTGTCATGACGTGTTAAAGGTGTATGATACTGTCATGACATGACCTGTTAAAGGTGTATAATACTGTCATGACCTGTTAAAGGTATATAATACTGTCATGACCTGTTAAAGGTGTATAATACTGTCATGACCTGTTAAATGTATATAATACTGTCATGACCTGTTAAAGGTGTATAATACTGTCATGACCTGTTAAATGTATATAATACTGTCATGACCTGTTAAAGGTGTATAATACTGTCATGACCTGTTAAAGGTGTATAATACTGTCATGACCTGTTAAATGTATATAATACTGTCATGACCTGTTAAAGGTGTATAATACTGTCATGACCTGTTAAAGGTGTATAATACTGTCATGACCTGTTAAAGGTGTATAATACTGTCATGACCTGTTAAAGGTGTATAATACTGTCATGACCTGTTAAAGGTATATAATACTGTCATGACCTGTTAAAGGTGTATAATACTGTCATGACCTGTTAAAGGTGTATAATACTGTCATGACCTGTTAAAGGTATATAATACTGTCATGACCTGTTAAAGGTGTATAATACTGTCATGACCTGTTAAATGTATATAATACTGTCATGACCTGTTAAATGTATATAATACTGTCATGACCTGTTAAAGGTGTATATAATACTGTCATGACCTGTTAAAGGTGTATAATACTGTCATGACGTGTTAAAGGTGTATAATACTGTCATGACCTGTTAAAGGTGTATATAATACTGTCATGACCTGTTAAAGGTGTATAATACTGTTATGACCTGTTAAAGGTGTATAATACTGTCATGACCTGTTAAAGGTGTATAATACTGTCATGACCTGTTAAAGGTGTATAATACTGTCATGACCTGTTAAAGGTGTATAATACTGTCATGACGTGTTAAAGGTGTATAATACTGTCATGACCTGTTAAAGGTGTATAATACTGTCATGACGTGTTAAAGGTGTATAATACTGTCATGACCTGTTAAAGGTGTATAATACTGTCATGACGTGTTAAAGGTGTATAATACTGTCATGACCTGCTAAAGGTGTATAATACTGTCATGACCTGTTAAAGGTGTATAATACTGTCATGACCTGTTAAAGGTGTATAATACTGTCATGACCTGTTAAAGGTGTATAATACTGTCATGACGTGTTAAATGTATATAATACTGTCATGACCTGTTAAAGGTGTATAATACTGTCATGACCTGTTAAAGGTGTATAATACTGTCATGACGTGTTAAAGGTGTATAATACTGTCATGACCTGTTAAAGGTATATAATACTGTTATGACCTGTTAAAGGTGTATAATACTGTCATGACCTGTTAAAGGTGTATAATACTGTCATGACGTGTTAAATGTATATAATACTGTCATGACCTGTTAAAGGTGTATAATACTGTCATGACCTGTTAAAGGTGTATAATACTGTCATGACGTGTTAAAGGTGTATAATACTGTCATGACCTGTTAAAGGTATATAATACTGTTATGACCTGTTAAAGGTGTATAATACTGTCATGACCTGTTAAAGGTATATAATACTGTCATGACCTGTTAAAGGTGTATAATACTGTCATGACCTGTTAAAGGTGTATAATACTGTCATGACCTGTTAAAGGTGTATAATACTGTCATGACCTGTTAAAGGTGTATAATACTGTCATGACGTGTTAAAGGTGTATATAATACTGTCATGACCTGTTAAAGGTGTATAATACTGTCATGACCTGTTAAAGGTATATAATACTGTCATGACCTGTTAAAGGTGTATAATACTGTCATGACCTGTTAAAGGTGTATAATACTGTCATGACCTGTTAAAGGTGTATGATACTGTCATGACCTGTTAAAGGTATATAATACTGTCATGACCTGTTAAAGGTGTATGTAGGGGGCACACAGTATGCTGAAAGGAACAATCTTCCCCTTTAAGTTGTCAATATATTACCCATCAGCATGGCTCATAATATGGACACCTTCCTGTTGCTGATGTAGTAACAACGGCTCAGAAGGTCTTTGGAGGGAAGGTGAAACAGGATCGCTTTTTCCCAGATCTGTTTGGGTTGTCTTGCCAACTCATATGGTCATTGATGCATGACAATGTCTACATTTGGCAAGACAGCACAAACAGATCTGGGACCAGGCTAGAAACAAGAGCTGAGTTTGTATGAAGCGCAGAATGACATCAAAAAGACAGACAGCTGACAAGTGGTGTCACGTTACGACCACACAGAACACAACAGAACGGAACCTTTGTGTCACAGTTGACCCCATGGTGACCTTTAACCTGGAATGACCCCTGCATGGGGTCAATGTTCCAGAACCTTTAATCCACATAAAAATAATCATTCTGTGTTCTGTTATATTATGTTTCCCCCTTCAGCTTAGGAAGCACCAAACTTTTGTATTACATTTGAAGTAAAAATCGATCCAGATCT
Organism: Salmo trutta; assembly: GCF_901001165.1. NCBI lineage: Eukaryota > Metazoa > Chordata > Actinopteri > Salmoniformes > Salmonidae > Salmo > Salmo trutta. The sequence continues at coordinate 975,167 of NC_042985.1, read as the reverse complement.
CTGTAGTAATGCATCATATACAACAACAAATATCATGCTGATGATTCCTTGAGATTTATTAGAACTTTTTCCTTTCTGTTTAGTTATAAAAGCAAACAGGGAACAGAATCTAACGGGGGGACAGAATCTAAAACAACACAGAATCATTTGGATTTGGATGAAATATTCTGAAATACGTTTGTCCTCTGGAACCCTGGGTCTCCAAGGTGAAACTCACCGTGCAGGTATTCTCAGACGTCATCCTCTCCTCGGTGTCATTCTGGAAGGACACACATCACAGGGAAGCACATTGATGACAGGAAAGACACAAGCCAATGCCACTGCTGCAGACAATTTCTTTTCGATCAGATAGATACATACAGTAAGAGGAACACTTTTCCACGGTCAAAATGGTTTATTTTCCTAATAGTTTCCTAAATCTTTGTGTTTTGTCCAATTGATTTTAAGGAAAATATATTTGTTTCTAAATGTATTTTATTTAACCTTTATTTAACTAGGCAAGTCAGTTAAGAATAAATTCTTATTTACAATGACGGCCTACACCAGCCAAACCTGGACGACGCTGGGCCAATTGTGCACCGTCCTATGGGACTCCCAATCACGGCTGGTTGTGATACAGCCTGGAATCAAACCAGGGTGTCTGTAGTGATGCCTCAAGCACTGAGATGCAGTGCCTTAGACCGCTGCGCCACTCCTACTTGTAACAGGAGTATTACTAGTGCTTTACTGGTTTAACAGAAGCACAGAAAAAATTGGATTGAGTGAGTCATTTCATTGGTTATGACTCAACAGTTGGCACATTAACAAGGTTGCTATTGAGCAATGCAAACGTGTGGTACATCCTATTTAGCTGTGAGCCAGAAAAAAAAGTCGGGTGCTTTCCCATAAAGACATGAATTAACCCATGACGATCCATGAATTAACCCATAAAAAAATGGATTAACCCATGAAGACATGAATTAACCCATGGCGATCCGTGAAGTGTTGGAGTGTTTAAGGAAAGCTAACCACACGCAGCTACACACATAGCACAACACAACATCTGTGTCCCCAATGGAACCCTATTCTGGCACCCTATGGGCCCTGGTCAACAGTAGTGCACTATAAAGGGAATAGGGTTCCATTTGGAAGGCACACAAAGGCTCTGTTCCAATATCCATAGTAACATAGTGGATTCTAAAAGGTAGACCAGTATGGATGTTAGAACACAGACTAAAACTCTCTACATGCTGTCAACACAGGAAGCATTTCTTCACACTTAAAAAAACATCAAGGTGAAGAAATATAGGATGATGTGTCAACATGACATGCAAGAGGTGGAGAGGTGGTGTGGGGGTGTGATGACACCAAGTGAGAGAAGAAATATAGAGAAGTGATCCTGTAGTCAACATTGTCTTTTGTGTTCTACGACAAGATTGACAAGACAAACTGTTTTGTTCATCAAGGAGTTGATTCTGAAGGTATATCATATATAGTAGTTAGTAAAAGGTGTCTCAGACTAGAAGGTTTGTTTCAAATCTATCATGGTTCATTTTGTCTGAGAAGGAGTGTCGAAAACATTTTCTGAAAACAAATGAACCAAGTCAAAACGGAACCAAAGGAAGCCAGTGTGACTAGTCATACTGATATCAGACTCTAAGTAGAGACTGGTGTTACCTGTCATCCAACCACAGACCATACAGGACTCTCACTTCACATCACAGAGCCAACACAGTTATATCCATCGACACACTACACTTACAGACAGTCTAGAACTTACTGGGTAGAACAGAAGGAGTAGTTTCTGGTAGGATGGCATGAAGAATGGAACAGAACACAGTGACAGACGTGCTACATCAAGCACAGTAACACTGTGTGAGTCCGCATGGCAGAGTGAACAGAAAGGGGACTGATATGCTGTGAAATACATCCTAGAAGGTTTTTAGGGGCTACATCCTGTATAAGAAGAAATCCATTTAAACCTTTTAGGTTCTAATAAAAATCATGTTCTCTACATCTGTGGGCCTGTGATTAGAGGATAGGTGAATGACAAGGTGACGTGTATGGTGGTAAATGATATGGGAAATCAGAAGTATCTTGAAGTTATGTGATCGATTGATTGATTGATAGATACCGGGACATCAGTAGTACCTTGAAGGTGGGGCTCATGGGACTGAAGGGGCTGAAGGACTCGTCTCCCTCAATGCTGGAAATACTGAGGTTCTTCATCCTTCTCTCTGAAGCCGACATCCTCTTACTCTCCATCCCGTCTTTCACCCTCTTCCTCTCCTCCTGTAGACAGAGAACTACATTAGAACAACACCCCCTCTTCCTCTCCTCCTGTAGACAGAGAACTACATTAGAACACCCCCTCTTCCTCTCCTCCTGTAGACAGAGAACTACATTAGAACAACACCCCCTCTTCCTCTCCTCCTGTAGACAGAGAACTACATTAGAACACCCCCTCTTCCTCTCCTCCTGTAGACAGAGAACTACATTAGAACACCCCCTCTTCCTCTCCTCCTGTAGACAGAGAACTACATTAGAACACACCCTCTTCCTCTCCTCCTGTAGACAGAGAACTACATTAGAACACACCCTCTTCCTCTCCTCCTGTAGACAGAGAACTACATTAGAACACACCCTCTTCCTCTCCTCCTGTAGACAGAAACTACATTAGAACACACCCCTCTTCCTCTCCTCCTGCAGACAGAGAACTACATTAGAACACACCCTCTTCTTCTCCTCCTGTAGACAGAGAAACTACATTAGAACAACACACCCCTCTTCCTCTCCTCCTGTAGACGGATAAACTACGTTAGAACAACACACCCCTCTTCCTCTCCTCCTGTAGACGGATAAACTACGTTAGAACAACACACCCCTCTTCCTCTCCTCCTGTAGACGGATAAACTACGTTAGAACAACACACCCCTCTTCCTCTCCTCCTGTAGACAGAAATTACATTAGAACAACACCCCCTCTTCCTCTCCTCCTGCAGACGGAGAAACTACATTAGAACACCCCCTCTTCCTCTCCTCCTGCAGACGGAGAAACTACATTAGAACAACACCCCCTCTTCCTCTCCTCCTGAAGACAGAGAAACTACATTAGAACAACACCCCCTCTTCCTCTCCTCCTGCAGACAGAGAACTACATTAGAACACACCCTCTTCCTCTCCTCCTGCAGACAGAGAAACTACATTAGAACAACACCCCCTCTTCCTCTCCTCCTGCAGACAGAGAACTACATTAGAACACACCCTCTTCCTCTCCTCCTGTAGACAGAGAAACTACATTAGAACACACCCCTCTTCCTCTCCTCCTGCAGACAGAGAAACTACATTAGAACACACCCCCTTCCTCTCCTCCTGCAGACAGAGAAACTACATTAGAACAACACACCCTCTTCCTCTCCTCCTGTAGACAGAGAAACTACATTAGAACACACCCTCTTCCTCTCCTCCTGTAGACAGAGAAACTACATTAGAACAACACCCCCTCTTCCTCTCCTCCTGCAGACAGAGAAACTACATTAGAACACACCCTCTTCCTCTCCTCCTGTAGACAGAGAAACTACATTAGAACACACCCTCTTCCTCTCCTCCTGCAGACAAACTACATTTGAACAACACCCACACATACATGAGGCTGAACAGGCCTCGGTTGTGCATGCTGTGCATTATAATGCATTATGTCAGAGCTCACAAGGTTTAAAAAATGTGCTTACAATGCATTATGAAGAGGGTGTTCATAGGAAGTGTTACCAACATGCATCGACATGCATATACATACTCAGATAGTGTACATACCAGTCTCGGAGTAGGAGTGCTGATCTAGGATCTGACTGGTACCCCCTTCTCATTCATTATAACAGAGCCAGGTCTCACCTCCTCCTGCTCCTGTCTGTGCTGCTCCTCTTTCTCTCTCTGGTGCTCCTCCTCCTCCTCCCTGGCTCTGCGTTTCTCCTCTCTCCTGCGGTTCAACTCCTCCATCTCCTCCTGGTCCTCCTGCTGTCTCTGTCTCAGCTGTTCTAGGGTGCCCTGTCCCTGGCCTGGTGTCTTCTCTGTCTCTAGCAGCCCCACGGGAACCTCTCCATCCACCTCCTCCTTTCTCTGCCCTCCCAAGCTGCCACTGCGACTGGAGGAGAGGAGAGGAGAGGAGAGGAGAGGAGAGGAGAGGTTGGAGGAAGCTGCTCCGTCTCTCACTATGATCAAACTGCATTACAAATGTAACACCTTCTAATATCTCCACTGCTGTAGTTATGAACTACTTTGGACAGTTCTCATCTTATCAATCAACAAGATTCCCTCAATTTGATTTAAAATCTTTACCTGTCTCCTTCAGTGACAAACAAGGAAGAAGTAGGCATCTCATCCATCTCTTTCGGTGTCTCATCCATGTCTTTCGGTGTCTCGTCCAAGACTATCTGTGTCTCATCCATGTCTTTCGGTGTCTCGTCCAAGACTATCTGTGTCTCATCCATGTCTTTCGGTGTCTCGTCCAAGACTATCTGTGTCTCAACCATGTCTTTCGGTGTGTCATCCATCTCTTTCTGTGTCTCATCCATGTCTTTCGGTGTCTCGTCCAAGACTATCTGTGTCTCAACCATGTCTTTCGGGGTGTCATCCATCTCTTTCTGTGTCTCCTCCATGACTATCTGTGTCTCAGTCATGACTATCTGTGTCTCAGTCATGACTATCTGTGTCTCAGCCATCTCTATCTGTGTCTCAGCCATGACTATCTGTGTCTCAGCCATGTCTTTCAGTTTGTCATCCATGTCTTCCTGTGTCTCATCCAAGACTATCTGTGTCTCAGCCATCTCTATCTGTGTCTCAGCCGTCTCTATCTGTGTCTCAGCTAGCTCTATCTGTGTCTCTATCTGTGTCTCATCCATGACTATCTGTGTCTCAGCCATCTCTATCTGTGTCTCTATCTGTGTCTCAACACCCTATAGTAGCTCACTCTAAAGGCTTGGTTAAATGAAGGAAGGATGTTGAGCTAGCCAATACAGGAAGTGATGAGAGTCACTGATCTTGTCATGCGTCTTTTTCAGTTCAGTATGAAGTAGGAACTGATAGATGCTTTACAGAAGTTACTGTTCTCTCTCTACAAGCAATCACTCATACAGATGTAGGATTTTCATTTGATCGTCGTGTTGCAGGAGAGCTTTCCTTCAATGCAGGAAATGTAAAACTTCTAGTCTATTTGAGGTTTAAAAAGGCTTCTGAAATTTGTAATTTCCACTTTTCAATTTCAGACTTGATTTATCCTTATGGAAAATGTATCAACCGCTTCAAAAATGTCCATTAATAATAATCCACTTTAAAATTCAAATTTCTGTTGATGCAGGATTATTTTCCTGCTGTAGCAAACTGGCTCAAATTAAGATCCTCCATCTGTAGCAGGAAGCTAAGACTGAAACTAAGGAAACTATAAATAAAGAAACTCAGACAGCTTCAGTCTTTGTGTTGAGTTCTCCTCCTCTTTAAATTGAATTTGGACATTACAATAGTGAGATCTGGCCCCAGTCTGAAGCTGTGTCCAAAATGGCACCCTATTCCTTTGATAGTGCACTACTTTAGACCAACCAAATGGCACCCTATTCCGGTTATTGTGCACTACTTTAGACCAGACAAATGGCACCCTATTCCCGTTATAGTGCACTACTTTATACCAGACAAAATGGCACCCTAATCCCTATATAATGCACTACTTTTGGCCAGATGAGGCTCTATATAAGGATTCGAGTGCCATTTTGGACACACATATATACTATTTTAGGTTTGTTACCTTGGAGACAGTTTCCCTGCAACTAGGTATGAGGTCACTTCCGCTCCAGCTGCTTCCCCGTTACTGTTGACGTGTCTCATGACTTTAGAGGTGTAGGAGATCTTCAGCTCAGATTTCTTCTTCTCCACTACCTAAAAACAGAACAGCATTTAGAAGAACACTTTATAGTCCAATTTGAGTTTTGGCATCAAACGTCATTGGCATCAACTCATCTAAAGTTCGGTCAAGTTTGGCATCACAGCCCAAACAACAGTTTTCCCCTCTTTGCCCTGCCGTGAATAAAGACTACACTGTGACTTGAGTGATGATTGGATACAGCACGGCATGTACACAATCGTAACTCTACCTTGTCATCTGTTACTCTTCTTGAAGCGTCTTGTGTCTTGTTGCTGGCTCTTCGTTCCCACTCTACCTCCTTCTCCTCCCTCTCCTCGGGCCCAGGTCCAGGATGTGTCTTCAAGCAGGGCCTGATTGGGGAGGCTCCGTTTAGCCTGAGCAGCTGGGGCTGATGCTGCTGCTGCTGGGGCTGATGCTGCTGGGGCTGATGCTGCTGCTGCTGGGGTTGATGCTGCTGGGGTTGATGCTGCTGGGGTTGATGCTGCTGGGGTTGATGCTGCTGCTGCTGGGCTTGATGCTGCTGCTGCTGGGGTTGATGCTGCTGCTGGGGTTGGTGCTGCTGCTGCTGGGGTTGATGCTGCTGGGGCTGATGCTGCTGGGGCTGATGCTGCTGCTGGGGTTGATGCTGCTGGGATGGATGCTGCTCCCAGGACTCCTGTTCCTCCAGGTGGCGCTGTCTGCGTTTCTCCAACCTCTGGGTCCAGTCACTGAAGCCCTCGTCCTCCTCCAGAGCCAACTTGCAGCCACTAGCCTTCAGCTCACTCTCACACCTGAAGAGACAGGTAGAATTGTTAATAACAAGTCAAACCTAAAGGTGATCCAGTAATTTCTAACTGTTCATAACTGTTCAACAGATTCTTGCACAATTGTCCATAGAAATATAGTGCTGTATTCAACATTTCCTTCAAGAGTAACTACACCTAAGGACAGGGTTACCCAGGCCAAAGATGGCCAGGTCTCCCTCAAAAAAGACAATCAATACATACAACCTTCAACAATTCAACCTAATGCATCGTCAACTGAATTCAAAAACAGGCTAACTCAGCTAAATTCCTAACTGTTTAACACAGTGTAAAAAGTCATTAGTTCTGCTAACTCCCGTTGCCTAGAACCATTGTAGTAAACCCAACTCAAAGTATATCAGTATTCAAAACTTAAAGTGACATCAGCACCCATTAGGTTATCTTTAGAAGTTGTAAATACTTCACTGGTTTATGTTTTATTCACTATTTCCCATTAAATTACATTATGTATTCTGAATTAAAATGATTGAATTAACTTGAACATGAATATTTGTTGTAGCGAACATAAAAAATGCAGGTTCCATCTATTAAATGATTAACCTTCATTATTCATTTTTGTCAAGTTTAAGTAGTAAGTGGTTCAGATTAGTAATTATCAGTGGTCGTGTCTTAATGTTTAATATTGTTTTATGCATTTGATGATTTGTGCTTTTAACCCACTAACAGTAACTGGAGGTAGAGCTGTAACCAGTCATTGTTGAACACAGTGCTCGTTCCTCTAACAGTAACTGGAGGTAGAGCTGTAACCAGTCATTGTTGAACACAGTGCTCGTTCCTCTAGCAGTAACTGGAGGTAGAGCTGTAACCAGTCATTGTTGAACACAGTGCTCGTTCCTCTAACAGTAACTGGAGGTAGAGCTGTAACCAGTCATTGTTGAACACAGTGCTCATTCCTCTAGCAGTAATTGGAGGTAGAGCTGTAACCAGTCATTGTTGAACACAGTGCTCGTTCCTCTAACAGTAACTGGAGGTAGAGCTGTAACCAGTCATTGTTGAACACAGTGCTCATTCCTCTAACAGTAACTGGAGGTAGAGCTGTAACCAGTCATTGTTGAACACAGTGCTCATTCCTCTGGCAGTAATTGGAGGTAGAGATGTAACCAGTCATTGTTGAACACAGTGCTCATTCCTCTGGCAGTAATTGGAGGTAGAGCTGTAACCAGTCATTGTTGAACACAGTGCTCGTTCCTCTGGCAGTAATTGGAGGTAGAGCTGTAACCAGTCATTGTTGAACACAGTGCTCGTTCCTCTGGCAGTAATTGGAGGTAGAGCTGTAACCAGTCATTGTTGAACACAGTGCTCGTTCCTCTAGCAGTAACTGGAGGTAGAGCTGTAAGCAGTACAGGAAGCTGCATTGTACAGTGAAGAGGCGACTCCGGGATGCTGGCCTTCTAGGCAGAGTTCCATCTTAATCTTGTGTTTTATTGGCCAGTCTGAGATATGGCTTTTTCTTTGCAACTCTGCCTGAAAGGCCAGCATCCCGGAATCGCCTCTTCACTGTTGATGTTGAGATTGGTGTTTTGCGGGTACTGTTTAATGAAGCTGCCAGTTGAGGACTTGTGAGGCGTCTGTTTCTCAAACTAGACACTCTTATGTACTTGTCCTCTTGCTCAGTTGTGCACCGAGGCCTCCCACTCCTCTTTCTATTCTGGTTAGAGCCAGTTTGCGCTGTTCTGTGAAAGGAGAAGTACACAGTGTTGTAAGAGATCTTCAGTTTCTTGGAAATTTCTCACAACAACAAGAATAGATCAACAATAGACTGACGAGTTTCAGAAGAAAGTTCTTTGTTTCTGGCCATTTTGAGCCTGTAATCGAACCCACAAATGCTGATAATCCAGATTCTCAACTAGTCTAAAGTAGGCCAGTTTTATTGCTTCTTTAATCAGAACAACAGTTTTCAGCTGTGCTAACATAATTGCAAAAGGGTTTTGTAATGATCAATTCACCTTTTAAATTATAAACTTGGATTAGCTAACACAACGTGCCATTGGAACACAGGAGTGATGGTTGCTGATAACGGGCCTCTGTACGCCTATGTAGATATTCCATTTAAAAAAATCTGCTGTTTCCAGCTACAATAGTAATTTACAACATTAACAATGTCTACACTGTATTTCTTATCAATTTGATGTTATTTTAATGGACAGAAAATGTTCTAAGTGACCCCAAACTTTTGAACGGTAGTGTACATCTTACACAAATGTTTCTAGAAATATAATATTTTCTTCATAGTTTGTTACGTAGGACATCCATCTGGAAATAGTTGATTGTCTGCCTCACCCCAAGGGCACCAAAACACCAGGTGGCTAAACGTGCTAGCTGCTAACCACTGTGAAAACAATCAGGTGGCTTCTGTATATTGTTAGCGGTCAGCACAATGTTGAAACAATGGGGTGCTAACAGCAGCTTGGCAGGGGAAAAGACAGAGGGGGCTCAGGTACTGTATAGAGGTCAGGGGACAGGCAGCGGTCACAGGAAGTGAGTCTTTACAGCCAAACTCCTGCAGTCAGCCTACAGCAGCCGTGTGTGTGTGTGTGTGTGTGTGTGTGTGTGTGTGTGTGTGTGTGTGTGTGTGTGTGTGTGTGTGTGTGTGTGTGTGTGTGTGTGTATATAACAGACGGGGGCAATACCAGGGATTTCAAGTCAAATCATGAAATCAAATTGTATTTGTCACATGCGCCAAATACAACAGTGAAAGGCTTACTTACAAGCCCTTAACCAACAATGCAGTTTTAAGAAAAACCCTAAAAAAGTAAGAGATAAGAATAACAAATAATTAAAAATCAGCAGTAAATAACAATTCCTGGGCTATATACAGGGGGTACCGGTACAGAGTCAATGTGTCAATGTGTGGGGGGCACCAGTGTCAAGGTAATTGAGGTAATTATGTACATGTCTCATCGTTGTCGGTGATCAGGCCTACCACTGTTGTGTCATCAGCAAACTTAATGATGGTGTTGGAGTCGTGCCTGGCTGTGCAGTCATGAGTGAACAGGGAATACAGGAGGGGACTGAGCATGCACCCCTGAGGGGCCCCCGTGTTAGTCCTGTATTGAAGCTTTGCCTGTTTGATGGTTCGTCGGAGAGCATAGCTGGATTTCTTATAAGCTTCTGGGTTAGAGCCCCGCTCCTTGAAAGCGGCAGCTCTGCCCTTTAGCTCAGTGCGGATGTTGCCTGTAATCCATGGCTTCTGGATGGGGTATGTATGTACAGTCACTGTGGGGACGACGTCCTTGATGCACTTATTGATAAAGCCAGTGACTGATGTGGTGTACTCCTCAATGCCATCGGAGGAATCCTGGAACATAGTCCAGTCTGTGCTAGCAAAACAGTCCTGTAGTTTAGCATCTGCTTCATCTGACCATTTTTTTATAGACCGAGTGACTGGTGCTTCCTGCTTAAATTGTTGCTTGTAAGCAGGAATCAGGAGAATAGAGTTATGGTCAGATTTGCCAAATGGAGGGTGAGGGAGAGCTTTGTACACGTCTCTGTGTGTGGTGTAAAGGTGGTCTAGAATTTTTTTCCCTCTGGTTGCACATTTAACATGCTGATAGAAATGAGGTAAAACTGATTTAGGTTTCCCTGCATTAAAGTCCCCGGCCACTAGGAGCGCCGCCTCTGGGTGAGCGTTTTTCTGTTTGCTTATGTTTAGCCCAGCAGATGACAGGTGTTAGCCAGACCCCAGGGCCTTTGGCTCGGCGTCATGGCAACGGGACACACACGTACTGTGACCATGGAAACATACACAAACTGAACGACCGACCTCGCTGCCAATGGAACGAACGCCACTGCTGCATCCTGTTTCCTCTGAATGAGCTATGGTCTGTGTCCCAAATGGCACCCTATTCCCTAAATAGTGCATTACTTTTCACCAGAGCCCTATTCACCATATAGTGCACTACATTAGACCAGAGCCCGATGTAGTAGTGCACTACTTTTCACCAGAACCCTATGTAGTAGTGCACTACACAGGGGATAGGGTGCCCTTTGGGATGCAGAAATGCTCTCTTCCTCTCTTCCTGTAGCCCTGGCCTTCTGTCATTTCTCGTTTCTCATTGTTGCAACATAGCAAAAATAAATACAGTTTAGGTTGATTTATTAATGTGCTGCATAGAAGTTGCATTAAAACATTAACAAGTAGCATAATAACATAATAACATTAGCAAGTACAATACTAACATAATAACATTAACAAGTAGTATAATAACATAACAACATAAACAAGTAGAGTAAAAACATAATAACATTAACAAGTAGAGTAATAACATAATAACATAAACAAGTAGAATAATAACATAATAACATTAACAAGTAGACTAATAACATAATAACATTAACAAGTAGATTAATAACATTAACAAGTAGTATACTAACATTAACAAGTAGAATAATAACATAATAACATTAACAAGTAGTATAATAACATTAACAAGTAGACTAATAACATAATAAAATTAACAAGTAGATTAATAACATTAACAAGTAGAATAATAACATAATAACATAAACAAGTAGAATAATAACATAATAACATTAACAAGTAGTATAATAACATTAACAAGTAGATTAATAACGTAATAACATTAACAAGTAGTATAATAACATAATAACATTAACAAGTAGAATAATAACATAATAACATTAACAAGTAGAATAATAACATAATAACATTAACAAGTAGATTAATAACATAATAACATTAACAAGTAGATTAATAACATAATAACATTAACAAGTAGAATAATAACATTAACACGTAGTATAATAACATTAACAAGTAGTATAATAACATAATAACATTAACAAGTAGATTAATAACATAATAACATTAACAAGTAGAATAATAACATAATAACATTAACAAGTAGAATAATAACATAATAACATTAACAAGTAGATTAATAACATAATAACATTAACAAGTAGATTAATAACATAATAACATTAACAAGTAGAATAATAACATTAACACGTAGTATAATAACATTAACAAGTAGTATAATAACATAATAACATTAACAAGTAGATTAATAACATAATAACATAAACAAGTAGTATAATAACATAATAACATTAACAAGTAGATTAATAACATAATAACATTAACAAGTAGTATAATAACATTAACAAGTAGATTAATAACGTAATAACATTAACAAGTAGTATAATAACATAATAACATTAACAAGTAGTATAATAACATAATAACATTAACAAGTAGATTAATAACATTAACAAGTAGATTAACATAATAACATTAACAAGTAGATTAATAACATAATAACATTAACAAGTAGATTAATAACATAATAACATTAACAAGTAGATTAATAACATAATAACATTAACAAGTAGATTAATAACATAATAACATTAACAAGTAGAATAATAACATAATAACATTAACAAGTAGAGTAATAACATAATAACATTAACAAGTAGTATAATAACATAATAACATTAACAAGTAGAGTAATAACATAATAACATTAACAAGTAGACTAATAACATAAACACGTAGAATAATAACAGAGTTATGGTACCTGGAACCAAAAAGGGTTCTACCTGGAACCAAAAAGGGTTCTACCTGGAACTAAAAAGGGTTCTACCTGGAACCAAAAAGGGTTCTACCTGGAACTAAAAAGGGTTCTACCTGGAACTAAAAAGGGTTCTCTTATGGGGACAGCCGAAGAATCCTTTTGGAACTCTTTTTTTCTAACAGTGTAGCGTTACTAGATCTCTGGTAAAAAAAATAAATGTGCATGTTTTTCTTCTGGATAAAGGACCGTTCATTTCCTGTGTAACATTTGCCAACCACTACCACACACCTGCAGATGTTTCTGTAACTAGATTGTTCTTAACTAGAAATGTAGAATCCTTGCTACTATTCATAATGAGTCCATCATCAAAAATACGTTTAATTAACCAATAGGTTTGAATAACCTATATATTTGAGAAACCAATAGGTTTGAGTCACCAATAGGTTTGAATAACCAATAAGTTTCAATAACCAATAGGTTTGAATAAGCAATATATTTGAGTAACCAATACATTTTAGTAACCAATAGGTTTGAGTAACCAATAGGTTTGAGTAACCAAGGGAACAATAGCCTAAACTACCACACATCTTTAAGAGGAAACCATTCATTCAATACAATAGGCCTGTGTTGTGGAGGAAAATGGCTCACAAACACGCACGCTCAAACACACACAAACACACACACACACACACACACACACACACACACACACACACACACACACACACACACACACACACACACACACACACACACACACACACACACACACTATGTAAGGCCTAACAGTAGATAAGCAATGTTAACTCCTTTCCTGATCAGCTCAATGCCTTCCCCTGGGTAGAGCAGTGTCTCTCCCTTCATATCTAGAATAGTACACATCGACACTGACAGGGCATTTAAAACCAATAGCACAGCAGACTGAAGCCTACCTCCCAAATAGCACCCTATTCCCCAAGTGCTCTGGTTAAACCTGTACACTATATAGTGAACAGGGAGCCATTTGGGAAACAGCCCAGGTCCATATACTGTAAGCCCTGATAGGATACGTGACAGCACTTCATTAGCGAATGCTGTCTTGTTTCCCTACAGTCTATTCAGCACCATTGAGACATCAGTCAGACTACCTACAGTCTATTCAGCACCATTGAGACGTCAGTCAGACTACCTACAGTCTATTCAGCACCATTGAGACATCAGTCAGACTACCTACAGTCTATTCAGCACCATTGAGATGTCAGTCAGACTACCTACAGTCTATTCAGCACCATTGAGATGTCAGTCAGACTACCTACAGTCTATTCATCACCATTGAGACATTTTTATTTTTTATATTTTTTTATTTAACATTAATTTAACTAGGCAACTCAGTTAAGAACAAATTCTTACTTACAATGACAGCCTACCCCGGCCAAACCCTAACCCGGACGAAGCTGGGGCAATCGTGCCCTGTCATATGGGACTCACAATCACGGCCGGTTGTGATACAGCCCAGGATCGAACCAGGGTCTGTAGTGACTCCTCTAGCACTGAGATGCAGTGCCTTAGACTGCTGAACCAGGGTCTGTAGTGATGCCTTTAGCACTGAGATGCAGTGCCTTAGACTGCTGAACCAGGGTCTGTAGTGACGCCTCTAGCACTGAGATGCAGTACCTTAGACCGTTGAACCAGGGTCTGTAGTGACGCCTCTAGCACTGAGATGCAGTACCTTAGACCGCTGCGCCACTACAATAAGCAGTTCACATCATGCGTTACAAACATGACTTGAGCTACTCAGCTGCTACAGATGACAACAAGACTGGTGTGGGATGTCTCGTCTTACACGCTAGTCCAGTCTATGATAACCAGAGCAGTATGTTCTATTGTAGGATTCTACAGCAGGAAAGTATTGGCTGTTAGCCTCCATTCAGCTTTGTGACTTACAATGGATATACCTCCTGGAGCCCATTGTCTGGTGTGGGGCTGGTGGTGCTGGCTGGGCCAGTGTGGGTGTGGGGGACCTGGTCTCCCTGTCTCTCCCTGGCCCTCCGTCGCCGTTCCCGCTCTATCTCCTCAGCATCCTCAATACTGCGCTGGGCCGTCACCCTGGAACACAGAGACAGTGAAAGAGAATATAAAAATAATCAGACCTATTATATTTTATTATGATCGTGGACTTCAGGAAACAGCAGAGGGAGCGGCCCCCTAGCCACATCGACGGGACAGTAGTGGAGAGGGTGGAAAGTTTTAAGTTCCTCGGCGTACACATCACGGACAAACTGAAATGGTCCACCCACACAGACAGAAGGCTGAAGAAATTCGGCTTGTCACCAAAAACACTCACAAACTTTTACAGATTCACAATCGAGAGCATCCTGTCGGGCTGTATCACCGCCTGGTACGGCAACTGCTCCGCCCACAACCGTAAGGCTCTTCAGAGGGTAGTGAGGTCTGCACAACGCATCACCGGGGGCAAACTACCTGCCCTCCAGGACACCTACACCACCCGATGTCACAGGAAGGCCAAAAAGATCATCAAGGACAACAACCACCCAAGCCACTGCCAGTTCACCCTGCTATTATTCAGAAGGCGAGGTCAGTACAGGTGCATCAAAGCGGGGACCGATAAACTGAAAAACAGCTTCTATCTCAAGGCCATCAGACTGTTAAACAGCCATCACTAACATTGAGTGGCTGCTGCCAACATACTGACTCAACTCCACCCACTTTAATAATGGAAAGATTGATGTAATAAATGTATCACTGGCCACTTTAAACAATGCCACTTTATATAATGTTTACATACCCTACATTACTCATCTCATATGTATATACTGTACCCTATACTATCTACTGCATCTTGCCTATGCCGTTCGGCCATCACTCATTTATATATTTATATGTACATATTCGTATTCATTCCAACAAAGGTAGTTGTTGTGAAATTGTTAGGTTAGCTTAGTTGTAAGATATTACTGCATGGTCGGAACTAGAAGCATCAAGCATTTCGCTACACTCACATTAACATCTGCTAACCATGTGTATGTGACAAATACATTTTGATTTGATTTGATTTATTATATGATATTATATTTTGTTTGCATATGGACAGAGTGAGAAACACACAGGAAGTCTACAAACATTTTCCCTCCTACTGGTGAGGTACAAGTGAGAGGAACAAAGTGAAAACCAGAGGATATCTGAGTGGGAAACACACATGAATCCCTCAAACACATTCACTACCCAGATACTGGTGAGATAGAAAGATACACGTGAGAAACACATAACTGAACGGGAAGTTAACAGTTATCAAACCCAGGTCATCTGTATGACACAAAACTGTGTTAGCCAACTGAGCTAAAGGCTAATTATTCCCTCTGACAACTAACAGGTCTCAGGTAAGGTTTCTTTCCTTTGGAGCGCGTCTGGTACACATATTGTGTAGTCAGGTGAAACAATCTCTGTGGAAGGTGTATCTTTCTCCTACAGGTCTATTACGGAAAGGGAAAAGGGGGGGATACCTAGTCAGTTATACAACTGAATGCCTTCAACTGAAATGTGTCTTCAGCATTTAACCCAACCCCTCTGAATCAGAGAGGTGCAGGGGGCTGCCTTAATCTACATCCACGTCTCCAGCGCCCCGGGGAACAGTGGGTTAACTGTCTTGTTCAGGGGAAAGAACGACAGATTTTTACCCTTGTCAGCTCGGGGATTCGATCCAGCAACCTTTCGGTTACTGGCCCCAACGCTCTAACCACTAGTCAGCTCTATAGAGATGTAAAGTCACAAATGAGCTCAATTAAACATGTTCATGCAATATAACGAAATATTACACAGGAAACACTAAACAGGAGATAAATAGGAGGACATAGCTCATGTCATTTATCACACTTAAACGTAGTGTCCACAAAGTAGCAGTCGGTCAGTCCAGGAAACAGGTACAGATCTACCACCAAAGAGCTTTTCTTTACGATGACAAAACCAGATGTGGGAAGTGCGTGTCTGTTCAGGGATTAGTGCTGGCCATCCAACAACAGCAACACCAAACTGTCTCTGTGTTTACATCTGCACTAAACACATGGGTCTCTGCGGAGGCCATCTTGGAATAGCACTGATAAAGAGTGTATTGGGAGCAGGAAGGTGTCCAGAAACTTCTCAATGATATAATGAGGATACACCAATATCTATCCACCACAGTTTACATACATGAAGAAGAAGCACTAGAGAATCACACTGTTAAAATGAAGTGCTTTGTAACACCAAAACTAGTGACAACTGAGTTGCCACCAACAAGAAGGAAAAGAAACCTTAACTTTGCTGGAGTATTGCAACACATCATCCTGAGATGTTCTGAAACATGACATGGTGTGTTGTAACACCAGTTAACCAATATGTTCTGAAACATGACATGGTGTGTTGGAACACCAGTTAACCAAGTGTTGTGCAACACTTTGCCAGGGTCTGGGAGCACTAACAGAACAGGTTGAAACCACTATTTCAAGGAAACCGAAAACAACACAATAAACAGGTACACAGCAAGAAACGTAACACACTGTGCCACACACACACAGGTGGGGAAAAGGCTGCCTAAGTATGATTCCTAATCAGAGACAACGATAGACAGCTGCCTCTCATTAGGAACCATACTCGGCCCAAAACAAAGAAATACAAAAACCTAGAATGCCCACCCCACACCCCGACCTAACGACATAGAGAAACAAACCATCTCTCTCAGGTCAGGGCGTGACAGTTTCGAGTTCTGTCTAGTGCAGAATTAGATGCTTTCTCTTTTGGTGTCGTTTCCTCCCTCTATAGCTCCTAAACACTATGATGGCGTTTCACATCCTGTCGAGTGCAAAATTAGATCACTTCTTCTGAAGAATTTCAATGTTTAACATTGATGTATCTATTCATTTGCCATTTTAACACATTTCAACAACAGTAACTAGAGGTTTAAAAAAAAAATGTTTTTCTTTATTTGCCTCCACCACCAACAGTTGGAAATGTGGGAACAGTTTGTACCATCATTGAACATCATTTTGCCTCCCGGTTTTAATATCAGTTTATCACGATCCATCACACCTCATGAGGACAAGCTGCTTAATACTGATATAGAAGTACACTTTTCTTTCTTCAAACATGCACACAACACTGTGTAAAATAATCATCAAGTGTAAACATTTAGCATTACCCATAATCCTCTAAAAACAGAGCCACGTGGCAAAATGGGATTAAAACCAATGAGTTTAATCCCTCAGTGTTCTCTCTCTTTGGTCTCGTAAAATTTAATTACATTTTAACCATCTCACCTAACAGATAACTCTACTGTGACCCTACTAACTAACCAGGTCACCTGACAGATAACTCTACTGTAACCCTACTAACTAACCTTCTCACCTGACAGATAACTACTGTAACCTACTAACTAACCAGCTCACCTAACAGATAACTCTACTGTAACCCTACTAACTAACCTTCTCACCTGACAGATAACTCTACTGTAACCTACTAACTAACCAGCTCACCTGACAGATAACTCTACTGTAACCTACTAACTAACCAGCTCACCTAACAGATAACTCTACTGTAACCCTACTAACTAACCTTCTCACCTGACAGATAACTCTACTGTAACCTACTAACTAACGAGCTCACCTGACAGATAACTCTACTGTGACCCTACTAACTAACCATCTCACTAACTCTCACTAACTCTACTGTAACCTACTAACTAACCAGGTCATGACTGTTGCCGCTATTAGAGTTTCTGAGTTGCAGCTAGCCGTCTTCAACACACTGAACTTCATCCTCCCTCATTCGTCCTGTATTCCAGCCACGCCATTAGCTCATAGCCATGCCTCCTCTGCTGCATTTAAAATAGAGGAATAGAGGCAGAGGGGGGGGTGAGTAGGTCGAGAGGCAGAGGAGAGAGGAGGGAAGGAGGGAGGGAGGCAGAGGGAGGGGGTGAGTAGGACGAGAGGCAGAGGAGAGAGGAAGGAGGGAGGGAGGGAGGGAGGCAGAGAGGATGGGTGAGTAGGTCGAGAGGCAGAGGAGAGAGGAGGGAGGGAGGGGGTGAGTAGGTTGAGAGTTAGAGGAGGGAGGGAGGGAGGGAGGGAGGGAGGGAGGGAGGGAGGGAGGGAGGGAGGGAGGGAGGGAGGGAGAAAAGAGACTCTGGAGAGGTGTTATGGTCAGGAGGACTGAAGAGGAGGATGCCAGAGGTTGGAGTGGGTCAAGGAGGAGTTTCTTGTCCTGGTATGAACTCCACACAGGAGAGCCATACATACACATACACACACACACACACACACACACACACACACACACACACACACACACACACACACACACACACACTCCTAGGATCCATCATTTCCTCTCCATTCTTACTGTAAGTGGAGCCAACACAGCGACTGACAGTCCTCCTCAACAATGGCCTATAATTCACCACAATGGAAACATTCATGTCAAATCAGCCATTTTGTTTCCTAAACTATTTCAGAAAATAAATGAAAGGACTGACTCATCTTGACCAGGGGGAAATGTTCTTTACAGTTTTTTCCAACTGCTTACACACAAAATCCTTTCATGTCACACGATTTTTGAAACCTCTCACTCAAAGTGTAAAACTACACACCAAATATCCAAAACCATAAGCTATTTCTCAGCCTTTGACTCAGTTGTCAATTACATAAAACACTTTTTTCAAAACACTACACACAATTCTCTACCTAAAACACAAAAATCTAACAGGAAGTGACTTGCTTTGCTTTTCCAAACACAACCAATCAAAATGCTACACTTATTCACCAGGTCACACACACTCCTCACATGTGCAAACACTAATTGCTTAACTGATCACTAACCAATCACTGCTTTACTGTAGTATAGGCCTATAAATAGGTCAAAGGTCAGATCACCTGTTTTGAACAATGGATGCCAACAATGGACAGAGAGCAAGAGGAGTAGGAGGGAGAGGCAGGGGCCAACAACAACAACAACAACAACAACGACGAAGAGTTGGAGTAGGAGGAAGAAGAGGACGAGGGCAAAGAAGAGAAGGAAGGAGAGCCATCTCTGATGAGATTAGGGCAACACTTGTTGATCATGTGATCAACCACGGTTTGACCATGAGATAGTCCAGCCCAACTTGAGTGGATTTACAGTGGCGTCCATAATTCAAACCTTCAGAAATGAGAACAGGTATGCAACTATCTAATGACTATTTTAGCATTACAGTAATGTACTGTAAAATACGTATGACTGCATAGTATTGCATAAACATTTGTAACTCTAAGCCATCCATTTACTGCACTGCATTGAATGAATGAGGTTGGTTATCATGCTGTACTACATTTTTGTGTACATTGTTTACAGTTCCTATGCTGAACACATACTGTTTGAATTCTGTAAAGAGTGGAAAGGCAAAGACATCATGGAGGACGAGGACGCTTGTTTACAGATGTACAAGACACTGCAATTATAAATATGGTTTTGGCCAACAATGCAATTAGGATTCGAGAGATAAGAGAGCATATCTTGAATAATGACACCATATTTAACAACATCAATGCTGTAAGCCTGTCGACCATACAACGCATCCTCCAACGGCACCGAGTGACGATGAAACAACTTTACAAGTTGCCATTTGAGAGAAACTCTGAGAGTCAAGAATATGCGACATGACTTTGTAGAGGTATGTATGCAACACTACTTCCAGTACTTCAGACATACCATATTTACTCATCTGTATATCCTTTTGTCTGTTACAGAGAGTATTGGAGCTGGATGCCCATGTAATTCGCCATTAATTTACTTATGTGGATGAGGTTGACTTCAACCTCACCAAAACCAGGCGCCGCGGAAGAAATGTAATAGGACAGAGGGCAATTACCAATGTCCCTGGACAGCGTGGGGGTAATATAACTGTGCTGCCATCACTCAAAACGGGGTCCTCCATCACAATGCCACACTGGGTCCGTACAACGGCCATATGCTCACTTTTCTGGATGCAATTTACACAATGCTTGTCCCTGATCCAGATTAGGAGCCTGCGAGATTTGTGGTTTTATGGGAGAATGTTAATTTTCACCGGGCTGTTCTGGTCCAAAACTGGTTTGCCACCCATCCACAATTTGTAGTTTTGTACCTACCCCCATATTCACCTTTTCTAAAGCCCATAGAGGAATTCTTCTCAGCCTGGCGCTGGAAAGTGTATGATTGCCAACCCTATGCCCGCATGCCGCTTCTCCAGGCAATGGAGGATGCATGTGGGGACATAGAGGTTGCCTCTGTCCAAGGTTGCATACGCCATGCTAGGAGATACTTCCCTCCATGTTTGGCAAGAGAAAACGTATCTTGTGATGTGGATGAAGTATTGTGGCCAGACTTAGCCTGGAGAGCCCCCACCAAGTCCTGGACTGCCCCCCCCGGGACCCTGCACACATAATTGTGTTCTTTACTGTATTCTAAAGATTATACTTTTGGTTTACATATGTTTATGGTTTTGTTGTATGCTACTGTATACAACAGTAATGTTTGGCCTAATAAATATTTTCTGTTTCTACATTGCATTGGTGTTTACAGTGTACTTGTTACCCCTCAGCAGATTACTTTCACTGTAGAACATTGTATTGAAATGTAGATATAAGCCTATGAAAGACCAAAGAGCTTTAGATTCAGAACAGTGTTTACATGGTATATCCAAAAATGTACTATTATGAAAGCAGTGTTTGCCATTTGATGCAAATGCTTCATTCTGACATGTGTTTATGGAATTTTGAATGCAGTGTTACATTTTGAAGGAGATGTGAGGCATTTTGTGTGCAGTTTTGGGAAAAAAAGGAGACAATTTTGAAACCGTGTGTAAGCAGTTAGTTTTTTTCCATCTTTGTTTCTAAATCAATCAAAAAATGAAGAATTGATTACCATCCATAGACTGACTGTCATGCAAATATATACTGCATAAAATCTCTCTACTGTTTTAAGAGTTTATCATTAAATCACATCAAAGCCCACCATGCTCATTTCCCATATAATTGGTATGTAGACCTCAGAGGACAGAGCTGCCAAATCTCGTTTATATTGGAGATCAGTTGCCTCTAATGTAATGAACCTGTGCTTTGCTGTTCTCTCCTCGGGTCTCTGGGTCGGCAAATAAAGAGTAAAACTATAGGGGGGCCTGGCACAGAATGTGAGAAACTGCTCCTATTGGGATGTTTTTCTCATTTTAAACACACAGGAGAAGTAAGGATGCTTGATGAGAATCAAGTACTTCAAATCAAATCTGTTGTAAATCCATTCCGATTGATATGGATCTGAACATGGATTTTATACACAAATCTAACGTATCCAATTATGAATTGCAGTATGGTGAGAGGAACTAGCTTGCTTTGAGTGCATGTCTCGTCAAAGGCCGTTTTCACATTGACAATAGCAAAGGGACATTTTGAGAGGTTCTTCACTGACAATACTGTTGTGTAAAATTGCGAAATGGTCCTGTCTTGAATGCTACCTCCGGAAATCGCACACAACACTCGTTTTCTCATTTGTAACATTGTCTGGTGATTTCATAGGTGGCACCACAGGTCCCAGAGTGATGGGGTGGGGGGGATTGTTGTCCTGGGGCCCAGAGATTTGTTCCTGATCTGGTAGGCTAACCAGGTAAAACTCTGGGTGTGACGTAGAAATAAATCATCTGTTTTATAAAGGCTATGATGTGACCAGGTTTTTCTAATCAGGTCATATGTTTGGGTTTTGTTTTGTTAAGACACTCCAGGACCTGTCTTACACATAGTTGATTGAAAGATGAAAAAAAGTATTTATCCACAATCTGTGAAAATACTAAAGAAAGGCAGTAAAATGCATTATTAACACTTTTCTTTGAAGAAAATGTAACGTATATAATTTTTGGGACAACATATCAACAATTCCCTATGCACAAGAGAGAATACATCTAAGCATAACCACAACACCATATGTGTTGAATGCAGACGCTTCTGAGGAAAATGAGTTTGATGTGTGGGAGGAGCATGACTTTCAGGAAATGGCAGTTAGACAAAGACACGGAATTTAGACTACCAAACGCTAAATAGGTATTTAGACCCAATCACCATTTCTTCAAAGTAAGTTACTAGATATAATACAGTTTGTAACATTATTTATGAAATGAGCTTTTAAATTTCGTGTGTGTTTCAATGTAGTGAGCTTTCAAATTATGAATGTATATCCATTTAAATGTGTTTACAATTTAATACATTTTGATGGTGATAGTATGTTAAACTAACGAAAATATACATTTTCATCAACTTTTTGACATTTTATTTGTACTTTTTGAAAATAATATCAATAGACCAAAATATCAACAAAATCTCAAAATGGATAAGTACAAAAATGTCATTTTTAACATGTTGTGCCTGGCCTTAAACCAAATCCAAAGTGCTGGGGAAAATACCAGCTTGCCACCAGTTTGCTGGCAGCCCTGTTGTGCTGATCTCTGCAACGTGGAGAGATTGAATTTGCCACACAATTCTACAAATGAAGAAACAGAACCTATGTATGATCTAAATTTATTTTATTTTTGGGTGGCAGGAATGGGCTTCCATATAAAACAACTCAACATCTCAAATCCCCTGTGAATTATACCCATGTTTTCAGTCACAATTAGCTTTTCCCACATGCAGCCTAAGAATTTACATGATATTAACCCTCCTGTTGTGTTCGTTTCATTTTAATTAATTCTGTGTTCCTGGTCCAAAATGACCGCCCCATTATAGCTGATTAGAAATCCATAATAATACATATATTATCACCTAATGTTGTGTTAGAACCTTTTATCAACTTAAGTTCTTGTGAACATTACAAGTTTTGAACTTCTATTTGCTATTTATGGCCTGTAGGCCTCATTGACCTGAGCTCATACAACTCGTTTTTGAGTAAAAAAAAAGCATAATATATGGATTATTTTCACTAGAACAAATACTCAGATTAAACATATTGTGCTATTTATCACAGACTATTTTGTGTCAAAGTTTAACAAGGACTCTCTCCTCCTCATCAGTGTCATGATCAACGATATGATCAAGAGCCTCACATACAGGAAGTATATCATTTGGTCATTGTGCTGCCACAGAATGAATTGTGAGCAAGGCCTCAAAAAAGCTTTCCATACCAGAGCTGCGAGAAAAGTTCTATATATTATTGAAATAATGTTGCGATTGTTTGTTAGAATGCCAACAGGTGTGGTTCCCGTGGGGGAAAGATTCTATTGGGGGAAAGGTTCCCGTGGGGGTTGCCATGGAACCAAGAAGGGGAGTGAGGTGTGTGTGTGTGTGTGTGTGTGTGTGTGTGTGTGTGTGTGTGTGTGTGTGTGTGTGTGTGTGTGTGTGTGTGTGTGCCTGAACTCAATTTTATACACTAATTGTAGTCTCACCCATTCATTTCTAATGACCGGTCACCGAGAACACCACAGGTGTACAAAAGTTAAATAAAACACCCAAAATGATATGAAAATCATCCAAATGTATTTTGTGTGTTCAGATGCCCTGTGTGGACAAAGTCATGAAACCTTATGACAATCAGATTAAATGAACTACATTTGTCAGAGAGAAAACTTGTATATCGGTCCAATTCGACCGGAACACAGCAGGAGGGTTAACAAAAATGAAACATGGTTTGTTGTAATGCTGTAAGGTAGGCCTGCTGTACTTTATATTCCTATTAGAGGGGTAGGCATTCATTTGTTTATACACTAACGTTAATTGATGAAGATCTGTTGTTAGCTTTAGCTAGCAGGGACTATATGCTTTTGTCTTGAAGCTAAAATGTAATGACTGTACAGATGAGAAAATAAACCCTTAAATTGTCTGAACATGCTTGCGATTTGTTGCGTTATTCAAAAGTGTAATATGGTAGATGCATGAAGATTTGCTTGCTTAACGTTAGCTAGTAGCTAGCTAGTATAATAGCTTGCAATGCTTAGCTTCCTGGCTAGAGGCTATTGTGACATCTACGGGACACTTTTGAGCTGAAGCAAGAATGTCAACCGAACCCTCTCTCGGCTTGTGACATTCCCGCCATATTATATAAATTGAAATGTCACTCTGATAACTCTATTCAGTCACTCTGATAACTCTATTCAGTCACTCTGATAACTCTATTCAGTCACTCTGATAACTCTATTCAGTCACTCTGATAACTCTATTCAGTCACTCTGATAACCCTATTCAGTCACTCTGATAACTATATTCAGTCACTGAAAACTCTATTCAGCCACTCTGATAACTATATTCAGTCACTCTGAAAACTCTATTCAGTCACTCTGATAACTCTATTCAGTCACTCTGATAACCCTATTCAGTCACTCTGATAACTATATTCAGTCACTGAAAACTCTATTCAGCCACTCTGATAACTATATTCAGTCACTCTGAAAACTCTATTCAGTCAATCTGATAACCCTATTCAGTCACTCTGATAACTATATTCAGTCACTGAAAACTCTATTCAGCCACTCTGATAACATATTCAGTCACTTTGATAACTCTATTCAGTCACTCTGATATCTCTATTCAGTCACTCTGATATCACTATTCAGTCACTCTGATAACTCTATTCAGTCACTCTGATAACTCTATTCAGTCACTCTGATAACTATATTCAGTAACTCTGATATCTCTATTCAGTCACTCTGATATCTCTATTCAGTGACTCTGATAGCTCTATTCAGTCACTCTGATATCACTATTCAGTCACTCTGATAACTCTATTCAGTCACTCTGATAACTCTATTCAGTCACTCTGATATCACTATTCAGTCACTCTGATAACTCTATTCAGTAAAAATAAGCCCTAAGGTCTTTACTGTGTTAGAGAGCTGTATGCTACTGAAAAAACATCAGCCAACCTAGGTCACCTCAGGATCACACCAGCCGAAATAGGTCACCTGAGGATCTGGCCTGGAATTGGCCAGTCTGAGCAGGAAGTATGAAGTGGCCAGCACAACAACAACTAGAGGTACCTCTCAGTCTCAGTCTCAGTCTCCGAACAATACTACAAACAAGAGGTATTAAAACATTTAAAGCCACAATCCTTGTTAATTTGGGTTCTTAATCCTAATTAAAATGACCATTGAAAAGCAGTAATTATTGCATACTGCACTTTTAATCTCAGTAAACCTCTCTCATAATGCCACCAGGACTGTACTGTACAGTGTACACTGACAAAAACCACCACCCATTTATTCTCTATGGCCGGAGGAGGTCAATCACTGCCAAAAGAGAGTTTGAGGGTACAAAACATTAGCAACACCTTCCTAACATTGAGTTGGACCCCCTTTTGCCTCAATTCGTCGGGGCATGGACTCTACAAGGTGTCGAAAGCATTCCACAGGGATGCTGGCCCATGTTGACTACAATGCTTCCTACAGTTTTGTCAAGTTGGCTGGATGTCATTTGGGTAGAGGACCATTCTTGATACACAGGGAAAACTGTTGAGCCTGAAAAACACAGCAGAGTTGTAGTTCTCAAACCGGTGCACCTGGCACCTACTACCATACCCCGTTCAAAGGCACTTCAATCTACTGTCTTGTCCTCTGAATGGCACACATACATAATCCATTTCTCAATTGACTCAAGGCTTAAAAATAATTGTTTAACCTGCCTCCTCCCCTTCATCTACACTGATTGAAGCAGATTTAACAAGTGATATCAATAAGGGATCATAGCTTTCACCTGGATTCACCTGGTCAGTCTATGTCATGGAAAGAGCAGATGTTCCTAATGTTTTGTCCACCCAGTGTAAAAACATCAGTGTAGCAGCATATGCTAGCTAGAGTTCAGATGTGGTTGTGGGAGAACAGAAGAGAACAGGAAAGCATATTGTGAAGACCAACCTTTCCCTTTCCCAATATTGTTTCCACAACCAAGTCTGTAGCAATATCCCAACTCATAGTAACCTTTTCCAACCCCGTCCATCCCTTTCCAACCTTTTTCAACTCTACCCAACCCTTTCCAACTCTACCCAACCCTTTCCAACTCTACCCAACCCTTTCCAACTCTACCCAACCCTTTCCAACTCTACCCAACCCTTTCCAACTCTACCCAACCCTTTCCAACTCTACCCAACCCTTTCCAACTCTACCCAACCCTTTCCATTTTGAGACTTTCCCTTCTATCAGCATTTTCTCTCATACTAGATAATGACTTGTGCATCCCTGGGTTATAACACGTGTGTTTTGGGTTTTGACGGGAAAAATCTATTTGATGTGTGTCACTTCTTCCGCTCGGGGGAGATTGAGGCAGTCGAGGTCTGGGAGACAGATTGAGAGGGGTGGTGGAGAGGGCAGGAGGGTGTGTGTGTGTGTGTGTGTGTGTGTGTGTGTGTGTGTGTGTGTGTGTGCGTATGTGTGTTCACGCGTGTGTTTCTCCCTCAGATGATGTCATCTCCATTAGGGAAGTTCCAGCCATAAAAGACTCCATTGAACCCGCTGCAACCTGGTCTCAGAGCATTTCGTATTATTCTATACGTAAATCCCGAGACAATCCATTTAGTATGATATGTTATGAATTACAATTCGCATTACCTAACATGCTAAGTAGATGCAAAGTAGCTAAAAAAGTAGAAAGTAGTTGAAAAGTTGCTAATTAGTTAAAGTTGTCCTTGATGAGATTCCAACTCACAACCTTTGGGTTGCTAGATGTTCGCGTTATATCCATCAATCAAATGTATTTATAAAGCCATTCTTACATCAGCCGATGTCACAAAGTGCTGTACAGAAACCCAGCCTAAAACCCCAAACAGCAAGCAATGCAGATGTAAAAGCACGGTGGCTAGGAAAAACTCCCTAGAAAAGCAGGGAACCAAAGAAGAAACCTAGAGAGGAACCAGGCTCTGAGGGGAGGCCAGTCCTCTTCTGGCTGTGCCGGGTGGAGATTCTAACAGTTCATGGCCAAGTTATTAAAACGTTCATAGATGACCAGCAGGGTCAAATAATAATAATGCCTACCCCATCCTCCCCACCCAATAACCTTACTTTTGTTTTTACGTTAAGTAACCATCTGTCTTATGTAACCACACAAAACGTACCACGCCTAGTCCGTGACACCAGGCTGTGAACCCAGACCCTCAATGTAACTTTGATGATGTCATCACTAAGTGACACAGATGGCTAAAGCAACTGAACCAGACAGGCAGTGATACAGCCCCGGGGCAGCTACACAACTATCATCAATCACTCTCCTGTTTGTGAGACAGCAACAACCTCAAACCTCACAGACGGACATAAACAGTAGAGAGTCAATGAACTGCAATGATGAAACATAGCTTTAGTCATCTAGCTTTAGCATTGTTAAGCCATCTCTGTCACAATACGGGACAAAATAAAAACTTGAAACAAGCAATCATGAGCAAAGCACTTAAATACAAGAAGCACCCTTCAAGTGTAAGAAGTTGCAGCATCGGCATTGTTATGATTCTGAATTGTAACGGTCTCTTTGCTTTACTCAAACACAATTTGCCCTGATTCGAAATGCACTATGCAAACAATTCCCTGAGCAGAAAGTAAATTATTTTTGGATTCTGGTACATACTGTGTGTTAGTGCATCATAATCAGAAGCAGGTCTGGTGAGTGAGGTGCCACAGATATCTGTGACATTAATCTATAGTCAGATATCTGTGACATTAATCTATAGTCTGATATCTGTGACATTATCCTATAGTCTGATGCCTGTGACATTAATCTATAGTCTGATACTTGTGACATTAATCTATAGTCTGATATCTGTGACATTAATCTATAGTCTGAAATCTGTGACATTAATCTATAACCTGATATCTGTGACATTAATCTATAGTCTGATATCTGTGACATTAATCTATAGTCTGATATCTGTGACATTAATCTGTACTCTGATATCTGTGACATTAATCTATAGTCTGAAATCTGTGACATTAATCTATAACCTGATATCTGTGACATTAATCTATAGTCTGATATCTGTGACATTAATCTATAGTCTGATATCTGTGACATTAATCTGTACTCTGATACCTGTGACATTAATCTATAGTCTGAAATCTGTGACATTAATCTATAGTCTGAAATCTGTGACATTAATCTATAACCTGATATCTGTGACATTAATCTATAGTCTGATATCTGTGACATTAATCTATAGTCTGATATCTGTGACATTAATCTGTACTCTGATATCTGTGACATTAATCTGTACTCTGATATCTGTGACATTAACCTATAGTCTGATATCTGTGACATTAATCTATAGTCTGATATCTGTGACATTAATCTGTAGTCTGATATCTGTGACATTAATCTATAGTCTGATATCTGTGACATTAATCTATAGTCTGAAATCTGTGACATTAACCTATAGTCTGATATCTGTGACATTAATCTATAGTCTGATAACTGACATTAATCTATAGTCTAATATCTGTGACAATCTATAGTCTGATATCTGTGTCATTAATCTATAGTCTGATATCTGTGACATTAATCTATAGTCTGATATCTGTAACATTAATCTGTAGTCTGATACTTGTGACATTAATCTATAGTCTGATATCTGTGACATGAATCTATAGTTAGATATCTGTGACATTAATCTATAGTCTGATATCTGTGACATTAATTTGTAGTCTGATACTTGTGACATTAATCTATAGTCTGATATCTGTGACATTAATCTATAGTCTGAAATCTGTGACATTAATCTATAGTCTGATATCTGTGACATTAATCTGTAGTCTGATACTTGTGACATTAATCTATAGTCTGATATCTGTGACATTAATCTATAGTCTGATACCTGTGACATTAACCTATAGTCTGATATCTGTGACATTAATCTGTAGTCTGATATCTGTGACTTTAATCTATAGTCTGATATCTGTGACATTAATCTATAGTCTGATATCTGTGACATTAACCTATAGTCTGATATCTGTGGCATTAATCTATAGACTGATACTTGTAACATTAATCTATAGTCTGATATCTGTGACATTAATCTATAGTCTGATATCTGTGGCATTAATCTATAGACTGATACTTGTAACATTAATCTATGGTCTGATATCTGTGACATTAATCTATAGTCTGATATCTGTGGCATTAATCTATAGTCTGATATCTGTGACATTAACCTATAGTCTGATATCTGTGACATTAATCTATAGTCTGATATCTGTGACATTAATCTATAGTCTGATATCTGTGACATGAATCTATAGTCTGATATCTGTGACATTAATCTATAGTTAGATATCTGTGACATTAATCTGTACTCTGATATCTGTGACATTAATCTATAGTCTGATATCTGTGACATTAATCTATAGTCTGATACCTGTGACATTAATCTATAGTCTGATATCTGTGATATGAATCTATAGTCCTAACCCAGGGCACCAAAAGTATATTTTCCAAACAATCATTATCTGGACAAAGACTCCTGCGGTGATCTCTGGAATTCACCTCTTCTCCTCCGATTACATCCCCTGCTTTTAAACATGTCTTTCTAGGGAGGAGGGGATTGGGACATTGAAAAGGCTGATGGAGAGATGGAGGGAAGAGGGTGGAGGGGGATTAGGACTTTAAAAGCCCAATGGAGAGAGCAGGGAATGGGATGGAGGGATGGGGGAGAGGGGAGGAGAGGAGAGGAGGAGGGGTGCTGTTAACTTCTCAGGGAGCAGCTAATCTTTAAGACACAGACCCCAGGGAAGAAAAGAGAGATGGTGACGGACAGAGAGGACTGTGGTGACTTACAGCAGGGTGAATGGGTCAGGGCTTTTTTTGAGTAGCTGGGCTTGACCTAACTAGCCTTGACCTCACTGAAGAGGCTAGAGGATGTCTTGACCTAACTAGCCTGGCCCAGGTTGCACAGGGAGACAAACATCAGACTGAGAGGATGCCTTGACGTCACTGAAGAGGCAAGAGGATGTCTTGACTCACATTTCACCTAAACCCACCTAACTCTAGTCTGGGGGAAGTAGACCTCATATTTCACCTAAACCCACCTAGCTGAGTGGGTCAGCTCTAGTCTGGGGGAAGGAGACCTCATATTTCACCTAAACCCACCTAGCTGAGTGGGTCAGCTCTAGTCTGGGAGAAGGAGACCTCATATTTCACCTAAACCCACCTAGCTGAGTGGGTCAGCTCTAGTCTGGGAGAAGGAGACCTCATATTTCACCTAAACCCACCTAGCTGAGTGGGTCAGCTCTAGTCTGGGGGAAGGAGACCTCATATTTCACCTAAACCCACCTAGCTGAGTGGGTCAGCTCTAGTCTGGGGTAAGGAGACCTCATATTTCACCTAAACCCACCTAGCTGAGTGGGTCAGCTCTAGTCTGGGAGAAGGAGACCTCATATTTCACTTAAACCACCTAGCTGAGTGGGTCAGCTCTAGTCTGGGAGAAGGAGACCTCATATTTCACCTAAACCCACCTATCTGAGTGGGTCAGCTCTAGTCTGGGGGAAGGAGACGTCAGATGCATATTATTTTTCTACAGTAATTACTGTAAATCCACTCCAGAAAGACATGACTAACTTCACTCACACTCCACATAGCCCCCACCATGAGTGCCTCAGTCCAGATGACAATAATCTGTAGACTCCCTGTCGAGTTTCCACCTGAGAACTACCCCGGTGTTTTACCCAGAAGGCTCAGACTTTTCTGGTTCCATCTCGTGTCTCACTGAGCCATGTGTCCAGAGGACCTGCTCTGACTTGGGGCCAAAGCCAGGCCACCGGTACTTTTCATCTGCCGTTTACATAACAACGTCTAACAGTGAACATGGGTTTTAACACCTTCTCCCATAGTAACTGTCTCAATGATACAGAGGTTGTTGGTTCTGCTCTCCTCAAGTCTCTAGTGTCACACACTCCTGATGGAAACACAGTTCCCAGAAA
Source organism: Salmo trutta (assembly GCF_901001165.1). Classification (NCBI taxonomy): domain Eukaryota; kingdom Metazoa; phylum Chordata; class Actinopteri; order Salmoniformes; family Salmonidae; genus Salmo; species Salmo trutta. The sequence continues at coordinate 944,031 of NC_042985.1, read as the reverse complement.
AGAGCACTAGAGCCTACATTAAAATAAACTCTGGTGACATACTGGTGTGTGATGGAAAAAGTGATGGAAAAAGAGAGTGATGGAAAAAGAGAGATGGAAAGTGAAGTCACACTCAGTGTTTGCTCTACATGAACCCTTCCCCAAGAGATCTGTGGATGAACAAGCCAGCCCACACTACAACTTTACCAGCTGGAAGTTGTCAAACAGCCCTTTGGATGACACAGGCCCTGGGCTGCACTGTCACGCACCGCTGCCCAGCCAGCCACTAACCCAAGCACCGCTGCCCAGCCAGCCACTAACCCAAGCACCGCTGCCCAGCCAGCCACTAACCCAAGCACCGCTGCCCAGCAAGCCACTAACCCAAGCACCGCTGCCCAGCCAGCCACTAACCCAAGCACCGCTGCCCAGCCAGCCACTAACCCAAGCACCGCTGCCCAGCCAGCCACTAACCCAAGCACCGCTGCCCAGCCAGCCACTAACCCAAGCACCGCTGCCCAGCCAGCCACTAACCCAAGCACCGCTGCCCAGCCAGCCACTAACCCAACCACCGCTGCCCAGCCAGCCACTAACCCAAGCACCGCTGCCCAGCCAGCCACTAACCCAAGCACCGCTGCCCAGCCAGCCACTAACCCAAGCACCGCTGCCCAGCCAGCCACTAACCCAAGCACCGCTGCCCAGCCAGCCACTAACCCAAGCACCGCTGCCCAGCCAGCCACTAACCCAAGCACCGCTGCCCAGCCAGCCACTACCCAAGCACCGCTGCCCAGCCAGCCACTAACCCAAGCACCGCTGCCCAGCCAGCCACTAACCCACGCACCGCCGCCCAGCCAGCCACTAACCCAAGCACCGCTGCCCAGCCAGCCACTAACCCAAGCACCGCTGCCCAGCCAGCCACTAACCCAAGCACCGCTGCCCAGCCAGCCACTAACCCAACCACCGCTGCCCAGCCAGCCACTAACCCAAGCACCGCTGCCCAGCCAGCCACTAACCCAAGCACCGCTGCCCAGCCAGCCACTAACCCAAGCACCGCTGCCCAGCCAGCCACTAACCCAAGCACCGCTGCCCAGCCAGCCACTAACCCAAGCACCGCTGCCCAGCCAGCCACTAACCCAAGCACCTCAAGCAGAGCCAGCCGCTGGTTTTGAGGACAAGCTCTTTTTCTTTCCATTAAACTGAATCTCATCCTGTGAAATAACGGCGTAACGGCATATTAAAAGTCCCTCCACAGACACAGACCTGGAAGAGTGGCCTTCGACCAGAGAAGAGTCCTAGTTGGCTGAGATCGTGTTCTATTTACAACTGATTGGTTGTCCAGGGTTGTTTATCTGTCACTGATTGGCTTGTCCAGAACAAAGATGTTAAACGGATCAGAGATGAGCTACTCTCTGATCAGTTGAGAAGTAGTAAAAGTGGTTGAGTGACTCACTGCTGCTACAGAGGTCCTATCACCACTCACTCCTCATTGTGGTGACGCTGCTACAGAGGTCCTATCACCACTCACTCCTCATTGTGGTGACGCTGCTACAGAGGTCCTATCACCACTCTCTTGTCATTGTGGTGATGCTGCTACAGAGGTCCTATCACCACTCTCTTGTCATTGTGGTGATGCTGCTACAGAGGTCCTATCACCACTCTCTCCTCATTATGGTGACGCTGCTACAGAGGTCCTATCACCACTCTCTCCTCATTGTGGTGACGCTGCTACAGAGGTCCTATCACCACTCTCTCCTCATTATGGTGACGCTGCTACAGAGGTCCTATCACCACTCTCTTGTCATTGTGGTGATGCTGCTACAGAGGTCCTATCACCACTCTCTCCTCATTGTGGTGACGCTGCTACAGAGGTCCTATCACCACTCTCTCCTCATTGTGGTGACGCTGCTACAGAGGTCCTATCACCACTCTCTTGTCATTGTGGTGACGCTGCTACAGAGGTCCTATCACCACTCTCTTGTCATTGTGGTGATGCTGCTACAGAGGTCCTATCACCACTCTCTCCTCATTGTGGTGACGCTGCTACAGAGGTCCTATCACCACTCTCTCCTCATTGTGGTGACGCTGCTACAGAGGTCCTATCACCACTCTCTAGTCATTGTGGTGATGCTGCTACAGAGGTCCTATCACCACTCTCTCCTAATTGTGGTGACGCTGCTACAGAGGTCCTATCACCACTCTCTTGTCATTGTGGTGATGCTGCTACAGAGGTCCTATCACCACTCTCTCCTCATTGTGGTGACGCTGCTACAGAGGTCCTATCACCACTCTCTCCTCATTGTGGTGACGCTGCTACAGAGGTCCTATCACCACTCTCTCCTCATTGGGGTGACGCTGCTACAGAGGTCCTATCACCACTCTCTCCTCATTGTGGTGACGCTGCTACAGAGGTCCTATCACCACTCTCTCCTCATTGTGGTGATGCTGCTACAGAGGTCCTATCACCACTCTCTCCTCATTGGGGTGACGCTGCTACAGAGGTCCTATCACCACTCTCTCCTCATTGTGGTGATGCTGCTACAGAGGTCCTATCACCACTCTCTCCTCATTGTGGTGATGCTGCTACAGAGGTCCTATCACCACTCTCTTGTCATTGTGGTGATGCTGCTACAGAGGTCCTATCACCACTCTCTTGTCATTGTGGTGATGCTGCTACAGAGGTCCTATCACCACTCTCTTGTCATTGTGGTGATGGGGGATTGTTGCTGTTCTGGTGATGTCACCCCATCTTCCATTCTCCCCTGTTTTCACTGGCCTGGTGTTAAATGTTAATAGGTTTCTGCTTGCTTTCATTTAAAACAGTGAGAAGCATCAGCTCACCGAAAAGTTCAGCACATTTAGACCAGTCTACAGTGCTGTAGCTGTTGGTGGTCCGAGTAAATAACTGAGCCAAATATTTAGACAATTAATTATATTCACTTTATGATCAACAAGGTGAGATAACAATTGAATTATTTATCTGGATTGACAGCCGCAGATAGTCACATACATCATGAATCACTTTGCTGTATCTAAAAGTTATCTTTATCCCTCCAATCCCACCACCCTGCCGCCTCATATCAAAACAGGAGAGAAACATAAATCACTTGAGGATCACTTCAAAGTGCAACTGACCCCCATTTCCTAAATACTGTCAACTCCCTCTCCCCTCTCTTCTCTCTTCTGAAGATGATTGGCCGATCCATCTCACCAAATATAAACACCCACTAAGTTATTATTATTATAACATACACCCCCCCCCCAACTCAGGGGCCAGCAGGTCAAACCCCTGAGCCCCAATCAAAGGCCTGGAGGGTGGTCCGGAGGAGGAAGGGAGGGGAATCATTTAACCTCCAGCAGAACAATAAACACCAGTTGATGAGGGAGGGGGGAGAGAGTTCCCTCTTTGTAAAGTAAATGGTCTCACTATTGTCTTCTTTAGGGGTGTGTGTTTATCAGAACTGGTTATAACTCCAGCTTGTATTGGAGTTGGAGTTGAAGTTGGAGTTGGAGTTGTATTGGAGTTGGAGTTGTAGTGGAGTTGGAGTTGTATTGGAGTTGTATTGGAGTTGGAGTTGTATTGGAGTTGTATTGGAGTTGTATTGGAGTTGGAGTTGTATTGGAGTTGGACTTGTATTGGAGTTGGAGTTGTATTGGAGTTGGAGTTGTATTGGAGTTGGAGTTGTATTGGAGTTGTATTGGAGTTGGAGTTGTATTGGAGTTGGAGTTGGAGTTGTATTGGAGTTGGAGTTGTATTGGAGTTGGAGTTGTATTGGAGTTGTATTGGAGTTGGAGTTGTATTGGAGTTGTATTGGAGTTGGAGTTGTATTGGAGTTGGAGTTGTATTGGAGTTGTATTGGAGTCGGAGTTGTATTGGAGATGGAGTTGTATTGGAGTTGGAGTTGTATTGGAGTTGCTCTCCTAAAGTGGCACCGACATTGTTTGTTCATTTCCTGTCTATTAGCAGTAATTAAGTGGTTGTCGGTAATTGTTGTATTGACTGTCTCTTTGAGAATGCACCAGAGCAAATGTCTGTGAGACTGGCAGCTGCTGTTCAATAAGAACACTGTTAACGTGGCTGGTTAAAGCCGTCCCTTCAGACATTAGTGAGCAGTAGGAATGTGTTACTTTTTCTACCATATCAACTTTGAACCACTTTCCACAGAACCACAGAATGGAGATACAGGGGTGGTGAAACAAAGGTTTCACCTCCCAGTGACAGACATCACATATGAAGGTTACTACGTCCCTCCCAGTAACAGACATCACATATGAAGGTTACAGGTTACTAACTCCCTCCCAGTGACAGACATCACATATGAAGGTTACAGGTTACTACGTCCCTCCCAGTGACAGACATCACATATGAAGGTTACAGGTTACTGCGTCCCTCCCAGGAACAGACATCACATATGAAGGTTACTACGTCCCTCCCAGTGACAGACATCACATATGAAGGTTACAGGTTACTACGTCCCTCCCAGTAACAGACATCACATATGAAGGTTACAGGTTACTGCGTCCCTCCCAGTAACAGACATCACATATGAAGGTTAGTACGTCCCTCCCAGTGACAGACATCACATATGAAGGTTACAGGTTACTGCGTCCCTCCCAGTAACAGACATCACATATGAAGGTTAGTACGTCCCTCCCAGTGACAGACATCACATATGAAGGTTACAGGTTACTACGTCCCTCCCAGTAACAGACATCACATATGAAGATTACAGGTTACTACGTCCCTCCCAGTAACAGACATCACATATGAAGGTTACAGGTTACTACGTCCCTCCCAGTAACAGACATCACATATGAAGGTTACTGCATCCCTCCCAGTAACAGATATCACATATGAAGGTTACAGGTTACCACGTCCCTCCCAGTAACAGACATCACATATGAAGGTTACTGCATCCCTCCCAGTAACAGACATCACATAAGAAGGTTACTGCGTCCCTCCCAGTAACAGACATCACATATGAAGGTTACAGGTTACTACGTCCCTCCCAGTAACACACATCACATATGAAGGTTACTACGTCCCTCCCAGTGACAGACATGACATATGAAGGTTACAGGTTACTACGTCCCTCCCAGTGACAGACATCACATATGAAGGTTACAGGCTACTACGTCCCTCCCAGTAACAGACATCACATATGAAGGTTACAGGTTACTACGTCCCTCCCAGTAACAGACATCACATATGAAGGTTACAGGTTACTACGTCCCTCCCAGTGACAGACATCACATATGAAGGTTACTACGTCCCTCGCAGTAACAGACATCACATATGAAGGTTACAGGTTACTACATCCCTCCCAGTAACAGACATCACATATGAAGGTTACAGGTTACTACGTCCCTCCCAGTGACAGACATCACATATGAAGGTTACTACGTCCCTCGCAGTAACAGACATCACATATGAAGGTTACAGGTTACTGCGTCCCTCACAGTAACAGACATCACATATGAAGGTTAGTTCGTCCCTCCCAGTAACAGACATCACATATGAAGGTTACAGGTTACTACGTCCCTCCCAGTGACAGACATCACAAATGAAGGTTACAGGTTACTACGTCCCTCCCAGTGACAGACATCACATATGAAGGTTACTACGTCCCTCCCAGTAACAGACATCACATATGAAGGTTACTACGTCCCTCCCAGTAACAGACATCACATATGAAGGTTACAGGTTACTACGTCCCTCCCAGTAACACACATCACATATGAAGGTTACAGGTTACTACGTCCCTCCCAGTAACAGACATCACATATGAAGGTTACAGGTTACTACGTCCCTCCCAGTAACAGACATCACATATGAAGGTTACAGGTTACTACGTCCCTCCCAGTAACAGACATCACATATGAAGGTTACTACGTCGCTCCCAGTAACACACATCACATATGAAGGTTACTACGTCCCTCCCAGTGACAGACATCACATATGAAGGTTACTACGTCCCTCCCAGTAACAGACATCACATATGAAGGTTACAGGTTACTACGTCCCTCCCAGTAACAGACATCACATATGAAGGTTACTACGTCCCTCCCAGTAACAGACATCACATATGAAGGTTACAGGTTACTACGTCCCTCCCAGTAACAGAAATCACATATGAAGGTTACAGGTTACTACGTCCCTCCCAGTAACAGACATCACATATGAAGGTTACAGGTTACTACGTCCCTCCCAGTAACAGACATCACATATGAAGGTTACTACGTCCCTCCCAGTAACACACATCACATATGAAGGTTACTACGTCCCTCCCAGTGACAGACATCACATATGAAGGTTACTACGTCCCTCCCAGTAACAGACATCACATATGAAGGTTACTACGTCCCTCCCAGTAACAGACATCACATATGAAGGTTACAGGTTACTACGTCCCTCCCAGTAACAGACATCACATATGAAGGTTACAGGTTACTACGTCCCTCCCAGTGACAGACATCACATATGAAGGTTACTCCATCCCTCCCAGTAACAGACATCACATATGAAGGTTACAGGTTACTACGTCCCTCCCAGTGACAGACATCACATATGAAGGTTACAGGTTTGTTACGTGTTACGATTTTCTTGTTCCCCATTTTCCCCTGTTAGTGTGTTTTGTGTCCTGAGCATTACAGGTGTACCGAGTTGCGGCTAACGATGGTGGGCGTGGCTGTAGCTGATTACAGAGAGGATATCTGTTTGCCGTGTGAGAAGAGAAGGAGAGAGAGAGGGGGGAGAGAGAGAGGACACTTGGTTTTTGTTTGATTATTGGTGTTAATTTCTTTGTTTCTGTTTCAGCCTGTCATCCTGAGACGCTCCACCCTACCTAGGTCCTGGAGAAGGGAAAAGGTAGATCTGCCCATGGGTGTACATTCTCACGTAGATAACCATTGTTTTATACACTAGGTTAGCCGGGCGGGTGTCACCCTTGTATTTTTCTTGGAACCAGGTAGGACAGTGGGTTAGGGTTTAGAGTGTGTTAGGAAGGATTAGGTGTGTAGAAGAGGAGGGACCTTTTGTTTATTTTCATTACTTCTCCCTTCTCTTACCTTCTCTTGTTGTTGTTTTGTTTCTTACTGATTATTTATCGGTGTGTTATATTGTTTATTTAAATAATTCACTAAACATCCCCTGAGGGTTAAAATTGAGTTCTGGTTGTGGTCTGATTTATTTATCGCCCATTGCACCCCACATTTCTTCCCATTTCATCCGTGTTACCTGGTGTGTTTAGGCCCAGGCATTTACGTCTCCTCCTCAGACGAGCTACACCCGAGGGGAGAATGTAAGAAGGTTACTACGTCCCTCCCAGTAACAGACATCACATATGAAGGTTACAGGTTACTACGTCCCTCCCAGTAACAGACATCACATATGAAGGTTAGTACGTCCCTCCCAGTAACAGACATCACATATGAAGGTTACAGGTTACTACGTCCCTCCCAGTAACAGACATCACATATGAAGGTTACAGGTTACTACGTCCCTCCCAGTAACAGACATCACATATGAAGGTTACAGGTTACTACGTCCCTCCCAGTAACAGACATCACATATGAAGGTTACAGGTTACTACGTCCCTCCCAGTAACAGACATCACATATGAAGGTTACAGGTTACTACGTCCCTCCCAGTAACAGACATCACATATGAAGGTTACAGGTTACTACGTCCCTCCCAGTAACAGACATCACATATGAAGGTTACAGGTTACTACATCCCTCCCAGTAACAGACATCACATATGAAGGTTACAGGTTACTACGTCCCTCCCAGTAACAGACATCACATATGAAGGTTACAGGTTACTACGTCCCTCCCAGTAACAGACATCACATATGAAGGTTACAGGTTACTACGTCCCTCCCAGTAACAGAAATCACATATGAAGGTTACAGGTTACTACGTCCCTCCCAGTAACAGACATCACATATGAAGGTTACAGGTTACTACGTCCCTCCCAGTGACAGACATCACATATGAAGGTTACAGGTTACTACGTCCCTCCCAGTGACAGACATCACATATGAAGGTTACAGGTTACTGCGTCCCTCCCAGTAACAGACATCACATATGAAGGTTAGTTCGTCCCTCCCAGTAACAGACATCACATATGAAGGTTACAGGTTACTACGTCCCTCCCAGTGACAGACATCCCATATGATGGTTACAGGTTACTACGTCCCTCCCAGTGACAGACATCACATATGAAGGTTACTACGTCCCTCCCAGTGACAGACATCACATATGAAGGTTACTACGTCCCTCCCAGTAACAGACATCACATATGAAGGTTACAGGTTACTACGTCCCTCCCAGTGACAGACATCACATATGAAGGTTACTACGTCCCTCCCAGTAACAGACATCACATATGAAGGTTACAGGTTACTACGTCCCTCCCAGTGACAGACATAACATATGAAGGTTACAGGTTACTACGTCCCTCCCAGTGACAGACATCACATATGAAGGTTACAGGTTACTGCGTCCCTCCCAGTAACAGACATCACATATGAAGGTTAGTTCGTCCCTCCCAGTAACAGACATCACATATGAAGGTTACAGGTTACTACGTCCCTCCCAGTGACAGACATCACATATGAAGGTTACTACGTCTCTCCCAGTAACAGACATCACATATGAAGGTTACTACGTCCCTCCCAGTAACAGACATCACATATGAAGGTTACAGGTTACTACGTGCCTCCCAGTAACACACATCACATATGAAGGTTACAGGTTACTACGTCCCTCCCAGTAACAGACATCACATATGAAGGTTACAGGTTACTACGTCCCTCCCAGTAACAGACATCACATATGAAGGTTACAGGTTACTACGTCCCTCCCAGTAACAGACATCACATATGAAGGTTACTACGTCCCCCCCAGTAACACACATCACATATGAAGGTTACTACGTCCCTCCCAGTGACAGACATCACATATGAAGGTTACTACGTCCCTCCCAGTGACAGACATCACATATGAAGGTTACTACGTCCCTCCCAGTAACAGACATCACATATGAAGGTTACAGGTTACTACGTCCCTCCCAGTAACAGACATCACATATGAAGGTTACTACGTCCCTCCCAGTAACAGACATCACATATGAAGGTTACAGGTTACTACGTCCCTCCCAGTAACAGACATCACATATGAAGGTTAGTACGTCCCTCCCAGTAACAGACATCACATATGAAGGTTACAGGTTACTACGTCCCTCCCAGTAACAGACATCACATATGAAGGTTACAGGTTACTACGTCCCTCCCAGTAACAGACATCACATATGAAGGTTACAGGTTACTACGTCCCTCCCAGTAACAGACATCACATATGAAGGTTACTACGTCCCTCCCAGTAACACACATCACATATGAAGGTTACTACGTCCCTCCCAGTGACAGACATCACATATGAAGGTTACTACGTCCCTCCCAGTAACAGACATCACATATGAAGGTTACTACGTCCCTCCCAGTAACAGACATCACATATGGAGGTTACTACGTCCCTCCCAGTAACAGACATCACATATGAAGGTTACAGGTTACTACGTCCCTCCCAGTGACAGACATCACAGAAATACATATGAAAGATCTTAACGCATCTAAATAAATCATTTGAGCTGTTACACAACAGAAAATGGTGGGTGCTGTGAGGTGTAGATATAACAAAAACACTTTAAACTACAGAAAAAAATGTAGATGACATCTCACTTGTTCTCACATAACAAACATAAAGGAGAAATTAGATAAAACCAGTCAGAACACCTGATGGTCAGATACATCTAATGAGATAAAACCAGTCAGAACACCTGATGGTCAGATACATCTAATGAGATAAAACCAGTCAGAACACCTGATGGTCAGATACATCTAATGAGATAAAACCAGTCAGAACACCTGATGGTCAGATACATCTAATGAGTATCAATAAACATACCTTTCAGAAACACCACCTAACACACACCAACACCTGGAAGAAACACCACCTGGCAGAAACACCAAGTAACACACCAACACTTGGCAGAAACACCACCTAACACACACCAACACCTGGCAGAAACACCAAGTAACACACCAACACCTGGCAGAAACACCAACTAACACACACCAACACCTGGCAGAAACACCAACTAACACACCAACACCTGGCAGAAACACCAACTAACACACACCAACACCTGGCAGAAACACCAACTAACACACCAACATCTGGCAGAAACACCAACTAACACACCAACACCTGGCAGAAACACCAACTAACACACCAACACCTGGCAGAAACACCAACTAACACATCAACACCTGGCAGAAACACCAACTAACACACCAACACCTGGCAGAAACACCAACTAACACACCATCACCTGGCAGAAACACCAAGTAACACACCAACACCTGGCAGAAACACCAAGTAACACACCAACACCTGGCAGAAACACCAAGTAACACACCAACACCTGGCAGAAACACCAACTAACACACCAACACCTGGCAGAAACACCAACTAACACACACCAACACCTGGCAGAAACACCAAGTAACACACCAACACCTGGCAGAAACACCAAGTAACACACCAACACCTGGCAGAAACACCAAGTAACACACCAACACCTGGCAGAAACACCAACTAACACACCAACACCTGGCAGAAACACCAACTAACACACCAACACCTGGCAGAAACACCAACTAACACACCAACACCTGGCAGAAACACCAACTAACACACCAACACCTGGCAGAAACACCAACTAACACACCAACACCTGCAGAAACACCAACTAACACACCAACACCTGGCAGAAACACCAACTAACACACCAACACCTGGCAGAAACACCAACTAACACACCAACACCTGGCAGAAACACCAACTAACACACCATCACCTGGCAGAAACACCAAGTAACACACCAACACCTGGCAGAAACACCAAGTAACACACCAACACCTGGCAGAAACACCAAGTAACACACCAACACCTGGCAGAAACACCAACTAACACACCAACACCTGGCAGAAACACCAACTAACACACACCAAACACCTGGCAGAAACACCAACTAACACACACCAACACCTGGCAGAAAACACCAACTAACACACCAACACCTGGCAGAAACACCAACTAACAACACCAACACCTGGCAGAAACACCCACTAACAACACCAACACCTGGCAGAAACACCAACTAACACACCAACACCTGGCAGAAAACACCAACTAACACACCAACACCTGGCAGAAACACCAACTAACACACCAACACCTGGCAGAAACACCAACTAACACACCAACACCTGGCAGAAACACCAACTAACACACCAACACCTGGCAGAAACACCAACTAACACAAACCAACACCTGGCAGAAACACCAACTAACACACCAACACCTGGCAGAAACACCAACTAACACACCAACACCTGGCAGAAGGAGTATCAAAGCTCCACTTCTCTTACCTGAGGAGGTTCTGCAGACCTGCCTTGCTGGAGTTTCTCCTTAGTAAATGACCAGACATTTCTTCTTCTCTGTTTGTCTCAGCCGTCAGCAGAATGACAACCAGGTACACTGTTCCTCTTTAAAACACTGCTGTCTTTCTCCTTCAGTGAGCGGCGACACTCAGAGAGGACTGGAGAGTTCCAGGAAAGGGTCTCTTCTGTCTCTTTATGTGGTGTTTCCTTCCCCCCCCCTCTCTCTCTCTCTCTCTCTCTCTCTCTGTCTCTGTCTGTCTCTCTCTCTCTCTCTATTTCTCTCCCTCTATTTCTCTCTCTCTCTCTCTCTCTCTCTCTCTTTCACACAAACACAGGACTTCCTTTAGATCCCGTCTCCTCTGATGCTCGATGGCAACGTAAAGACTCTCCCTCTCATTCACCGACTCTTTCTCTCTCTCATAAGACAGGCTTTAGTCACAGCCCTGCTTCCCTCTCCTCCTCCTTCCTCTGCTCCTCCTCCCTTGCTCCCGCATGTTGTTTTCATTGAGGGATTTTGAAAACCTAGCCATGCACCCCCCCCCCACTCCCTCCCTCCCATGATTCTGCAGGAGACCTCTGCGGTCATGTGACTTTCCCCAGGGGTAAAGAAAGATGATATCCACACAATTGTTCTCTCTCACCACACACACATACAAACACACACACACACACACACACACACACACACACACAAACACACCCACTGTTATTTGAGGTCATTAATGGGTGAATACTAATTCCTGTGTAAATACTCACAGCAACAGCTTTTCAAATCAAGCATAAATATTAGAACCTGATGTATTGGTGAGAAACATCTACAATCACTTCAGCACATCTGTCATTCTGTTCCCCATTTGCTTGCTTGTGTGTGGTGTGTTTGTGTGTGTGTGTGTTTGTGTGTGGTGTGTGTGTGTGTGTGTGTGTGTGTGTGTGTGTGTGTGTGTGTGTGTGTGTGTGTGTGTGTGTGTGTGTGTGTGTGACTAATCTAACCTCCAAATCAAACAGCAACATGCTACTAGCTGTAATGAGCTGAGGAGGGTCAGGTTGGTGTCCGTCCAGGAAGCTACTCTACAGACAGCTGAGGAGGGTCAGGTTGGTGTCCGTCCAGGAAGCTACTCTACAGACAGCTGAGGAGGGTCAGGTTGGTGTCCGTCCAGGAAGCTACTCTACAGACAGCTGAGGAGGTAAGTCTAGTTATCATCCATATAAACAGTGATACTGAGACTGACTAAGTCTAGTTATCATCCATATAAACAGTGATACTGAGACTGACTAAGTCTGGTTATCGTCCATATAAACAGTGATACTGAGACTGACGAAGTCTAGTTATCGTCCATATAGACAGTGATACTCTGTCACCTTTCACCTTTCACCCTCAGAGGTGGAAGTGTGACACTGGCGGATGTGGTGGATTGAGACACATCCACTGCAGAACTGATACCTCCAGCTGAAACTGACGGATGTGGTGGATTGAGACACATCCACTGCAGAACTGATACCTCTAGCTGAAACTGGCGGATGTGGTGGATTGAGACACATCCACTGCAGAACTGATACCTCTAGCTGAAACTGGCGGATGTGGTGGATTGAGACACATCCACTGCAGAACTGATACCTCTAGCTGAAACTGGCGGATGTAGTGGATTGAGACACATTCACTGCAGAACTGATACCTCTAGCTGAAACTGGCGGATGTGGTGGATTGAGACACATCCACTGCAGAACTGATACCTCTAGCTGAAACTGGCGGATGTGGTGGATTGAGACACATCCACTGCAGAACTGATACCTCTAGCTGAAACTGAGGGATCTGTGATGGGGATTGTTTTTATTTCTGTAACTTAGATTGACGCACTGGTGCGTTGATTGACTCTCGGGGGTTTTGAACCCCATGTTTAACGTATTGTTGCTGGAACAGATGGTTTCTTCATCAGATATTAATGATATATCTTGTTCCAGTGGGTAGCGCAGACCCTCTGCCTCTAAAATTATAATGTTATACCGTTAGAGATCGACAATAACAACATGTTTTTACCAAATGTTGAACCAAACAAAGGTCCTATTGTCTCTGAACCAAATGGTGTTGATTAGAGGCCTACTAACTAATCAGCCAAACAGCTGAGCAGCAGACCAAAACCCAACCAGACAACACACACACACACACACACACACACACACACACACACTCACTTCTCACTTTTCTTGGCATCACAGACAGGGAAGGCAAACTCCATAAAGGAACAGAAGGGAAAGGCTGAACCATTGGAGAACATGTTGCACACACACACACGCGCACGCACGCACGCACGCACACTCACACACACACATGAGAGAGCTCTAAAGAGAGAGCTGTGGGGGACAAAGAGAGAGCTGTGGGGGACAAAGAGAGAGCTGTGGGGGACAAAGAGAGAGCTGTGGGGGACAAAGAGAGAGCTATGGGGGACAAATAGAGAGCTGTGGGGGACAAAGAGAGAGCTGTGGGGGACAAAGAGAGAGCTCTAAAGAGAGAGCTGTGGGGGACAAAGAGAGAGCTCTAAAAAGAGAGCTGTGGGGGACAAAGAGAGAGCTGTGGGGGACAAAGAGAGAGCTGTGGGGGACAAAGAGAGAGCTGTGGGGGACAAAGAGAGAGCTGTGGGGGACAAAGAGAGAGCTCTAAAGAGAGAGCTGTGGGGGACAAAGAGAGAGCTCTAAAGAGAGAGCTGTGGGGGACAAAGAGAGAGCTGTGGGGGACAAAGAGAAAGCTGTGGGGGACATTGTCCAACACACTAAATAGCTGTATTAAATGACTAAATGTTCCTTTGAGAAATGAATGGTTATGAGTGGAGTCTCCTCATGTACCTTCATCCTTCTCCTCGTGTTACCTTCATCCTTCTCCTCATGTTATCTTCATCCTTCTCCTCCTGTTACCTTCATCCTTCTCCTCATGTTACCTTCATCCTCCTCCTCATGTTACCTTCATCCTTCTCCTCATGTTACCCTTCATCCTCCTCCTCCTGTTACCCTTCATCCTCCTCCTCATGTTACCTTCATCCTTCTCCTCATGTTCCCTTCATCCTTCTCCTCATGTTACCTTCATCCTTCTCCTCATGTTACCTTCATCCTTCTCCTCATGTTACCTTCATCCTCCTCCTCATGTTACCTTCATCCTTCTCCTCCTGTTACCTTCATCCTTCTCCTCATGTTACCTTCATCCTCCTCCTCATGTTACCTTCATCCTTCTCCTCATGTTACCCTTCATCCTCCTCCTCCTGTTACCCTTCATCCTCCTCCTCATGTTACCTTCATCCTTCTCCTCATGTTCCCTTCATCCTTCTCCTCATGTTACCTTCATCCTTCTCCTCATGTTACCTTCATCCTTCTCCTCATGTTACCTTCATCCTCCTCCTCATGTTACCTTCATCCTTCTCCTCATGTTCCCTTCATCCTTCTCCTCATGTTACCTTCATCCTCCTCCTCCTGTTACCTTCCTCCTCCTCATGTTACCTTCATCCTCCTCCTCATGTTACCTTCATCCTCCTCCTCATGTTACCCTTCATCCTCCTCCTCCTGTTACCCTTCATCCTTCTCCTCCTGTTACCTTCATCCTCCTCCTCCTGTTACCTTCATCCTCCTCATGTTACCTTCATCCTCCTCCTCATGTTACCTTCATCCTTCTCCTCATGTTACATTCATCCTTCTCCTCATGTTACCTTCATCCTCCTCCTCATGTTACCTTCATCCTCCTCCTCATGTTACCTTCATCCTTCTCCTCATGTTACCTTCATCCTTCTCCTCATGTTACCTTCATCCTCCTCCTCATGTTACCTTCATCCTTCTCCTCCTGTTACCTTCATCCTTCTCCTCATGTTACCTTCATCCTCCTCCTCATGTTACCTTCATCCTTCTCCTCATGTTACCCTTCATCCTCCTCCTCCTGTTACCCTTCATCCTCCTCCTCATGTTACCTTCATCCTTCTCCTCATGTTCCCTTCATCCTTCTCCTCATGTTCCCTTCATCCTTCTCCTCATGTTACCTTCATCCTCCTCCTCCTGTTACCTTCCTCCTCCTCATGTTACCTTCATCCTCCTCCTCATGTTACCTTCATCCTCCTCCTCATGTTACCCTTCATCCTCCTCCTCCTGTTACCCTTCATCCTTCTCCTCCTGTTACCTTCATCCTCCTCCTCCTGTTACCTTCATCCTCCTCATGTTACCTTCATCCTCCTCCTCATGTTACCTTCATCCTTCTCCTCATGTTCCTTCATCCTTCTCCTCATGTTACCTTCATCCTTCTCCTCATGTTACCTTCATCCTCCTCCTCATGTTACCTTCATCCTTCTCCTCATGTTACCTTCATCCTCCTCCTCATGTTACCTTCATCCTCCTCCTCATGTTACCTTCATCCTCCTCCTGTTACCTTCATCCTCCTCCTCATGTTACCTTCATCCTCCTCCTCATGTTACCTTCATCCTCCTCCTCATGTTACCCTTCATCCTCCTCCTCCTGTTACCCTTCATCCTTCTCCTCCTGTTACCTTCATCCTCCTCCTCCTGTTACCTTCCTCCTCCTCATGTTACCTTCATCCTCCTCCTCATGTTACCTTCATCCTTCTCCTCATGTTACCTTCATCCTTCTCCTCATGTTACCTTCATCCTCCTCCTGTTACCTTCATCCTCCTCAAGTTCCCCTTCATCCTCCTCAAGTTCCCCTTCATCCTCCTCATGTTACCTTCATCCTCCTCATGTTACCCTTCATCCTCCTCAAGTTCCCCTTCATCCTCCTCAAGTTCCCCTTCATCCTCCTCATGTTACCTTCATCTTCCTCATGTTCCCCTTCATCCTCCTCCTGTTACCTTCATCCTCCTCATGTTACCATTCATCCTCCTCAAGTTCCCCTTCATCCTCCTCCTGTTACCTTCATCCTCCTCATGTTACCCTTCATCCTCCTCAAGTTCCCCTTCATCCTCCTCATGTTACCCTTCATCCTCCTCAAGTTCTCCTTCATCCTCCTCATGTTACCCTTCATCCTCCTCAAGTTCCCCTTCATCCTCCTCAAGTTCCCCTTCATCCTCCTCATGTTACCTTCATCTTCCTCATGTTCCCCTTCATCCTCCTCATGTTACCCTTCATCCTCCTCATGTTACCTTCATCCTCCTCATGTTCCCCTTCATCCTCCTCAAGTTCCCCTTCATCCTCCTCATGTTACCTTCATCTTCCTCATGTTCCCCTTCATCCTCCTCATGTTACCCTTCATCCTCCTCAAGTTCTCCTTCATCCTCCTCATGTTACCCTTCATCCTCCTCATGTTCCCCTTCATCCTCCTCATGTTACCCTTCATCTTCCTCATGTTACCCTTCATCTTCCTCATGTTACCCTTCATCTTCCTCATGTTACCCTTCATCCTCCTCATGTTACCCTTCATCTTCCTCATGTTCCCCTTCATCCTCCTCATGTCCCCTTCATCCTCCTCATGTTCCCCTTCATCCTCCTCATGTTACCTTCATCTTCCTCATGTTACCCTTCATCCTCCTCATGTTACCCTTCATCTTCCTCATGTCCCCTTCATCCTCCTCATGTTACCCTTCATCCTCCTCATGTTACCTTCATCTTCCTCATGTCCCCTTCATCCTCCTCATGTTACCCTTCATCTTCCTCATGTTCCCCTTCATCCTCCTCATGTTACCTTCATCCTCCTCATGTTACCCTTCATCCTCCTCATGTTACCCTTCATCCTCATGTTCCCCTTCATCCTCCTCAAGTTCCCCTTCATCCTCCTCATGTTACCTTCATCCTCCTCATGTCCCCTTCATCCTCCTCATGTTCCCCTTCATCCTCCTCATGTTACCTTCATCTTCCTCATGTTACCCTTCATCCTCCTCATGTTCCCCTTCATCCTCCTCATGTCCCCTTCATCCTCCTCATGTTCCCCTTCATCCTCCTCATGTCCCCTTCATCTTCCTCATGTTACCCTTCATCCTCCTCATGTTACCCTTCATCTTCCTCATGTCCCCTTCATCCTCCTCATGTTACCTTCATCTTCCTCATGTCCCCTTCATCCTTCTCCTCATGTTACCTTCATCCTTCTCCTCATGTTACCTTCATCCTCCTCCTCATGTTACCTTCATCCTTCTCCTCATGTTCCCTTCATCCTTCTCCTCATGTTACCTTCATCCTCCTCCTCCTGTTACCTTCCTCCTCCTCATGTTACCTTCATCCTCCTCCTCATGTTACCTTCATCCTCCTCCTCATGTTACCCTTCATCCTCCTCCTCCTGTTACCCTTCATCCTTCTCCTCCTGTTACCTTCATCCTCCTCCTCCTGTTACCTTCATCCTCCTCATGTTACCTTCATCCTCCTCCTCATGTTACCTTCATCCTTCTCCTCATGTTACATTCATCCTTCTCCTCATGTTACCTTCATCCTCCTCCTCATGTTACCTTCATCCTCCTCCTCATGTTACCTTCATCCTTCTCCTCATGTTACCTTCATCCTTCTCCTCATGTTACCTTCATCCTCCTCCTCATGTTACCTTCATCCTTCTCCTCCTGTTACCTTCATCCTTCTCCTCATGTTACCTTCATCCTCCTCCTCATGTTACCTTCATCCTTCTCCTCATGTTACCCTTCATCCTCCTCCTCCTGTTACCCTTCATCCTCCTCCTCATGTTACCTTCATCCTTCTCCTCATGTTCCCTTCATCCTTCTCCTCATGTTCCCTTCATCCTTCTCCTCTTGTTACCTTCATCCTCCTCCTCCTGTTACCTTCCTCCTCCTCATGTTACCTTCATCCTCCTCCTCATGTTACCTTCATCCTCCTCCTCATGTTACCCTTCATCCTCCTCCTCCTGTTACCCTTCATCCTTCTCCTCCTGTTACCTTCATCCTCCTCCTCCTGTTACCTTCATCCTCCTCATGTTACCTTCATCCTCCTCCTCATGTTACCTTCATCCTTCTCCTCATGTTACCTTCATCCTTCTCCTCATGTTACCTTCATCCTCCTCCTCATGTTACCTTCATCCTTCTCCTCATGTTACCTTCATCCTCCTCCTCATGTTACCTTCATCCTCCTCCTCATGTTACCTTCATCCTCCTCATGTTACCTTCATCCTCCTCCTCATGTTACCTTCATCCTCCTCCTCATGTTACCTTCATCCTCCTCCTCATGTTACCCTTCATCCTCCTCCTCCTGTTACCCTTCATCCTTCTCCTCCTGTTACCTTCATCCTCCTCCTCCTGTTACCTTCCTCCTCCTCCTGTTACCTTCCTCCTCCTCATGTTACCTTCATCCTCCTCCTCATGTTACCTTCATCCTTCTCCTCATGTTACCTTCATCCTTCTCCTCATGTTACCTTCATCCTCCTCAAGTTCCCCTTCATCCTCCTCAAGTTCCCCTTCATCCTCCTCAAGTTCCCCTTCATCCTCCTCATGTTACCTTCATCCTCCTCATGTTACCCTTCATCCTCCTCAAGTTCCCCTTCATCCTCCTCAAGTTCCCCTTCATCCTCCTCATGTTACCTTCATCTTCCTCATGTTCCCCTTCATCCTCCTCCTGTTACCTTCATCCTCCTCATGTTACCATTCATCCTCCTCAAGTTCCCCTTCATCCTCCTCCTGTTACCTTCATCCTCCTCATGTTACCCTTCATCCTCCTCAAGTTCCCCTTCATCCTCCTCATGTTACCCTTCATCCTCCTCAAGTTCTCCTTCATCCTCCTCATGTTACCCTTCATCCTCCTCAAGTTCCCCTTCATCCTCCTCAAGTTCCCCTTCATCCTCCTCATGTTACCTTCATCTTCCTCATGTTCCCCTTCATCCTCCTCATGTTACCCTTCATCCTCCTCATGTTACCTTCATCCTCCTCATGTTCCCCTTCATCCTCCTCAAGTTCCCCTTCATCCTCCTCATGTTACCTTCATCTTCCTCATGTTCCCCTTCATCCTCCTCATGTTACCCTTCATCCTCCTCAAGTTCTCCTTCATCCTCCTCATGTTACCCTTCATCCTCCTCATGTTCCCCTTCATCCTCCTCATGTTACCCTTCATCTTCCTCATGTTACCCTTCATCTTCCTCATGTTACCCTTCATCTTCCTCATGTTACCCTTCATCTTCCTCATGTTCCCCTTCATCCTCCTCATGTCCCCTTCATCCTCCTCATGTTCCCCTTCATCCTCCTCATGTTACCTTCATCTTCCTCATGTTACCCTTCATCCTCCTCATGTTACCCTTCATCTTCCTCATGTCCCCTTCATCCTCCTCATGTTACCCTTCATCCTCCTCATGTTACCTTCATCTTCCTCATGTCCCCTTCATCCTCCTCATGTTACCCTTCATCTTCCTCATGTTCCCCTTCATCCTCCTCATGTTACCTTCATCCTCCTCATGTTACCCTTCATCCTCCTCATGTTACCCTTCATCCTCATGTTCCCCTTCATCCTCCTCAAGTTCCCCTTCATCCTCCTCATGTTACCTTCATCCTCCTCATGTCCCCTTCATCCTCCTCATGTTCCCCTTCATCCTCCTCATGTTACCTTCATCTTCCTCATGTTACCCTTCATCCTCCTCATGTTCCCCTTCATCCTCCTCATGTCCCCTTCATCCTCCTCATGTTCCCCTTCATCCTCCTCATGTCCCCTTCATCTTCCTCATGTTACCCTTCATCCTCCTCATGTTACCCTTCATCCTCCTCAAGTTCCCCTTCATCCTCCTCATGTTACCCTTCATCCTCCTCATGTTCCCCTTCATCCTCCTCATGTTACCCTTCATCTTCCTCATGTCCCCTTCATCCTCCTCATGTCCCCTTCATCCTCCTCATGTTACCTTCATCCTCCTCATGTTACCCTTCATCTTCCTCATGTCCCCTTCATCCTCCTCATGTTACCCTTCATCCTCCTCATGTTACCTTCATCCTCCTCATGTCCCCCTTCATCCTCCTCAAGTTCCCCTTCATCCTCCTCATGTCCCCCTTCATCCTCCTCAAGTTCCCCTTCATCCTCCTCATGTTACCTTCATCCTCCTCATGTCCCCTTCATCCTCCTCATGTTCCCCTTCATCCTCCTCATGTTACCTTCATCTTCCTCATGTTACCCTTCATCCTCCTCATGTTACCCTTCATCTTCCTCATGTCCCCTTCATCCTCCTCATGTTACCCTTCATCCTCCTCATGTTACCCTTCATCTTCCTCATGTCCCCTTCATCCTCCTCATGTTCCCCTTCATCCTCCTCATGTTACCCTTCATCTTCCTCATGTTCCCCTTCATCCTCCTCATGTTACCTTCATCCTCCTCATGTTACCCTTCATCCTCCTCATGTTACCCTTCATCCTCATGTTCCCCTTCATCCTCCTCAAGTTCCCCTTCATCCTCCTCATGTTACCTTCATCCTCCTCATGTCCCCTTCATCCTCCTCATGTTCCCCTTCATCCTCCTCATGTTACCTTCATCTTCCTCATGTTACCCTTCATCCTCCTCATGTTACCCTTCATCCTCCTCATGTTCCCCTTCATCCTCCTCATGTCCCCCTTCATCCTCCTCAAGTTCCCCTTCATCCTCCTCATGTCCCCCTTCATCCTCCTCAAGTTACCCTTCATCCTCCTCATGTTACCCTTCATCTTCCTCATGTCCCCTTCATCCTCCTCATGTTACCTTCATCTTCCTCATGTCCCCTTCATCCTCCTCATGTTACCCTTCATCTTCCTCATGTGCAGCCTAATTCTTTAATGATTACATGTAAGACTTCTGTTGAACAAAGAAATCACAAACACACACACACACACACACAGTGTCACACCATCCATGTTGCCAAGTCCCCTTGTAAAACAGTTCTGGTGGAAAACAGAGTAAAACTCACAGGGCATAGAAATTCCAGACAAATGGTCTGCCTCCCAAATGGCCCCCTACTCCCTATAGAGCCCTTTGGGTATTTGCCTGGCACCCTACTCCCTATAGAGCCCTTTGGGTATGGTCCTGGCACCCTACTTCCTATAGAGCCCGATGGAAATGTAGTGCACTACATAGGGGACAGGGTGCCATCTGGGAGGCAGACATGGAGCCTTGGCTTTAAGGTCAAACACTGACGTCAGGCATGTCTGGTGAAACGAGGAGGGACCATTAGACTTCATTGAAACCAGGGAGGGTCTGAAGTTGCTTATTTCATGCTGTATTTTACCAATACTGTTCAGCACTTATCCTGTTTCAAGAGGGGATGTTTTGGTGAATTTGACTAGTTTGGGTGAATTTAGTTGTTCGGGGTACTCAGTGTGTGTATAATATACAATGTGGGAGGGTATGTGCTCATGTACATGTAATTCCAGAAAACCCTAATCAGCTGTTCTCTCTCCGTGAAGATTTCTGCATGAGCCATGCAATGATTTCACAGCTGCCAAACTGAAATGGGACACTTTAATCTGTCCTCCCTAACAAGACACAGACACAGTTGAGACAGAGGGACGTCCTTAGTAGCATATGATTATTTCTGTATCCTTTTGTCTTCTCAAAATCCCCCCCCCCCCCTGTCAGAAACACTTGGTCTGTCCTTGACATTTGTAGAGAAACAATGACAGTGTGTAACATAACATCATGGCCACAGCTGACTGAACCAGAGATTCTCTTCTGGACTGTAGAGATCATACCTGACTGAACCAGAGATTCTCTTCTGGACTGTAGATATCATACCTGACTGAACCAGAGATTCTCTTCTGGACTGTAGATATCATACCTGACTGAACCAGAGATACTCTTCTGGACTGTAGAGATCATACCTGACTGAATCAGAGATTCTCTTCTGGACTGTAGATATCATACCTGACTGAACCAGAGATTCTCTTCTGGACTGTAGAGATCATACCTGACTGAACCAGAGATTATCTTCTGGACTGTAGAGATCATACCTGACAACCAGAGATTATCTTCTGGACTGTAGAGATCATACCTGACTGAACCAGAGATTCTCTTCTGGACTGTAGAGATCATACCTGACTGAACCAGAGATTCTCTTCTGGACTGTAGAGATCATACCTGACTGAACCAGAGATTCTCTTCTGGACTGTAGAGATCATACCTGACTGAACCAGAGATTCTCTTCTGGACTGTAGAGATCATGCCTGACTGAACCAGAGATTCTCTTCTGGACTGTAGAGATCATACCTGACTGAACCAGATACACTTTTCTAGACATGGGTTGAAATACTATTTCAAATAATGTATCTGAGCCTTAATGGACCAATAGAATAGATCCAATACTGTAAGCCATTCCAGGAAGGCTAAAGAAAACTATAAAATGAATGAAAAGAGTTCAGATAATATTTGATCCCAGGTCTGGTTGAGAGACAATAATGGTTTGAGTCATGAATGGAAGCATGAGGTAATTCACACACCTACTGCAGTTATTTCCTAGACCCAGTGATGACGTAATGTTTGAGGCAGCAATTTAACTAAGAACAATGTTGGCTCTCACCTACTGCATTGTGTACCACATGTGTTTTCAATCAGGTCCTCTCTTCATACTTGAATAACATTGGCTACAATGTCTCAGCCCTGGTGTGGATTTGGATTCACAGCAGTTTATAAGGTCACGGTCTATATAGCTCAGAATCAGTGGTGTATAGTACTTAAGTAAAAATACTTTAAAGTACTACTTGTCACGTTCGTCGTAAAGATGGGACCAAGGCGCAGCGGGAATGTGTGAACTCATCTTCTTTATTTTGAAGAAAACCAAAACAAACACTTAAACAAAAATGAAGAAACAGTCCTGTAATGCACACAGCTACACATGGAACAACTACCCACAAAAACCCATGGAAAAACACCCCTACTAAATAGGACCTTCAATTAGAGGCAACAAGGAACAGCTGCCTCCAATTGAAGGTCAACCCAATAAACTAAACATAGAAATAGAATAACTAGACACAGACATAGAAATAGACTAACATAGAACATCAACCAAAAACCCCTAAACACATAAAACAAACACCCCCTTCCACGTCCTGACCAAACTACAATAACAAATAACCCCTTTCCTGGTCAGGACATGACACTACTTAAGTAGATTTTTGGGTATCTGGACTTTACTTTAATATTTCTATTTTTGACAACATTTACTTCACTACATTCCTAAAGAAAATAATGTACTTTTTACTCCATACATTTTCCCTGACACCCAAAAGTACTCGTTACATTTTGAAAGCTTAGCAGGACAGGAAAACGGTCCAATTCACACAATTATCAAGAGAATATCCCTGGTCATCCCTACTGCCTCTGATCTGGCGGACTCACTAAACACAAACGCTTCGCTTGTAAATGATGTCTGAGGTTTGGAGTGTCCCCCTTGCTATCTGTAAAAAAAAAGAAAATGGTGCCGTCTGATTTGCTTAACCCATTTAATCCCACATTCTTCCCAGACATGAAAATATCCAAACCATGTGTCATTAGTAACCCTTTGAAATAATCAATCATTATTTTATTTTTATATTAATGGAAAAGTAGGTGAAAAAGTGTGTTTTTATGGTGACCAGTGGGATAATGTGATGTATACTGAATTAATATATTTATCCTTTGCAGTCATCAAAATTCTTACATATCCCAACCCAGTTATTAACACATTTAAAACTCAGTCACTGGCATTTCCCAGCATTGCCACTAGAATGTCCCATCACGTTCTAGTGTGACTATTTTACATATCAAAAACCCTTATACAACACCGATACGAATACTGAGAGCAAAGACAAAACAACAAACGTATTTCAACATTCTTACTTTAGTGCAACATGTATTGAAACATTAATATTGTAACATATGAACTTGTACTTTAGTGCAGTATTCATTGTAACATTGTCATTGTGACATTTTAGTGCAACATTCACTAACAACTGTATAGCTGTCGTGTGATTCGTTCACTTTGAACAGGTAACATTTAGGATAGAGGTAGCCTTGGGTTGGGTTGGGGCAGCTTTGTTTTACACATTCTGCAGCATTTTGGCTGTATACTATGTGTTTTGGAATCACAGCGGTGGCAGGACTCTTCGATCGTTTGAACACTCCATCTTTATTTTTGACCACCTGCAGCTTTTCCCTTGGCTCTTCTGACTGGCCCCTCTGGTGGGTAGTGGCCCTTGGCTCTTCTGACTGGCCCCTCTGGCGGGTAGAGGCCCTTGGCTCTTCTGACTGGCCCCTCTGGTGGGTAGTGTCCCTTGGCTCTTCTGACTGGCCCCTCTGGCGGGTAGAGGCCCTTGGCTCTTCTGACTGGCCCCTCTGGTGGGTAGTGGCCCTTGGCTCTTCTGACTGGCTCCTCTGGCGGGTAGTGGCCCTTGGCTCTTCTGACTGGCCCCTCTGGTGGGTAGTGGCCTTTGGCTCTTCTGACTGGCTCCTCTGGCGGGTAGTGGCTCTTGGCTCTTCTGACTGGCTCCTCTGGCGGGTAGTGTCCCTTGGATCTTCTGACTGGCTCCTCTGGCGGGTAGTGGCCCTTGGCTCTTCTGACTGGCCCCTCTGGCGGGTAGTGGGCCTTGGCTCTTCTGACTGGCCCCTCTGGCGGGTAGTGGCCCTTGACTCTTCTGACTGGCCCCTCTGGCGGGTAGAGGCCCTTCATTATCAACAGTGGAGGGGGTGGTAGACGGAGGAGGGGGGGGGGGTGGTGAGGGGTAGGTCATCACTGATAACGTTGTTCCTGTCATGATCTGTTTGTGATAGGTTCAGCATATGCATTCAACAGCCTGGCTGGCAAATGGCCTGTCTCCCCCTCATAGTCCATATCTGAACCATCACTATCACAATCACTGAGGACAGCATTTCCCTCATTTTGAGAGATAACTGCAATGTTGCATGCCTTGTCTGAGCAGTCACCTAGATCCAAAATATCCAGAACTTGACTCAAAGTGAAACTAAAAGAAATAACAGAGTAGAAAGTTAGGTACAACAAGGTCTATGTATGTGTATAAATCTGTGTATTATAAATCTGTTTATTTTATTAACCAATAGAGGCAGTTCATAATAATAATCCGTTACGAACTGGGAGGGTTTATTGTTTTTAGATTCCTATGGAGGGAGGTCAAAGTTCCCAACTCTAGTCAAAACAGACTGTTTGACACATTTTCCCATGACTAAGTTAAATAGGAACTGGTCCAAAAAGCAACACAGGTCATCTGATATCATACTCCCCTTCTCATAGGTTAATATCCAGGAAGGGAGAGGATCTGTCTGAGTCCTGTTATATCAACACACATACACATGCAGTGATCAGAATCACCTCAGTAAACCTCACACGCCCAGGACCTGGCTGTTATGTGTTTGAGCTAAAAGGAGATTGTAGATTAGAACAGGCACACCTACACCCTCTAGTGGTGAAGGGTTGAACAGATCAGGAAACGGGTGTGGGCTGTGATCGACAGCATTACAGCTTCAGTAACCTGCGGAAACCCTTGAATATCGTTGTAAATAATGTTAAAATACATAACATATCATGTGGAGAGCAGAAGCCACTCAGCATTTTATCTCCAGTCATTCTGTGAAATAATAACGGAACTGGGAATTTACATTCACTCAATCAATTGTTTAACATGAGCTCAGTTGTACAACTTTCCAGATTTGTGAAACAAGTCCAAATCATGAGCCCCAAACCACTAGACACGCCCCATTCTGACCCCAACCAGGACCTGGTCACTAGACACGCCCCATTCTGACCCCAACCAGGACCTGGTCACTAGACACGCCCCATTCTGACCCCAACCAGGACCTGGTCACTAGACACGCCCCATTCTAACCCCAACCAGGACCTGGTCACTAGACACGCCCCATTCTGACCCCAACCAGGACCTGGTCATATGTAACCACTAGACACGCCCCATTCTGACCCCAACCAGGACCTGGTCACTAGACACGCCCCATTCTGACCCCAACCAGGACCTGGTCACTAGACACGCCCCATTCTGACCCCAACCAGGACCTGGTCACTAGACACGCCCCATTCTAACCCCAACCAGGACCTGGTCACTAGACACGCCCCATTCTGACCCCAACCAGGACCTGGTCATATGTAACCACTAGACACGCCCCATTCTGACCCCAACCAGGACCTGGTCACTAGACACGCCCCATTCTGACCCCAACCAGGACCTGGTCACTAGACACGCCCCATTCGCACCCCAACCAGGACCTGGTCACTAGACACGCCCCATTCTGACCCCAACAGGACCTGGTCACTAGACACGCCCCATTCTGACCCCAACCAGGACCTGGTCACTAGACACGCCCCATTCAAACCCCAACCAGGACCTGGTCACTAGACACGCCCCATTCTGACCCCAACCAGGACCTGGTCACTAGACACGCCCCATTCGCACCCCAACCAGGACCTGGTCACTAGACACGCCCCATTCGGACCCCAACCAGGACCTGGTCACTAGACACGCCCCACTCTGACCCCAACCAGGACCTGGTCACTAGACACGCCCCATTCTGACCCCAACCAGGACCTGGTCACTAGACACGCCCCATTCTGACCCCAACCAGGACCTGGTCATATGTAGCCACTAGACACGCCCCATTCTGACCCCAACCAGGACCTGGTCACTAGACACGCCCCATTCGGACCCCAACCAGGACCTGGTCATATGTAGCCACTAGACACGCCCCATTCTGACCCCAACCAGGACCTGGCCACTAGACACGCCCCATTCGGACCCCAACCAGGACCTGGTCACTAGACACGCCCCATTCTGACCCCAACCAGGACCTGGTCACTAGACACGCCCCATTCGAACCCCAACCAGGACCTGGTCATATGTAGCCACTAGACATGCCCCATTCTGACCCCAACCAGGACCTGGTCATATGTAGCCACTAGACACGTCATATCCTGAACACAACTCCGTTATATAATTCCAAACCCGTAACATTTTTCCTAACATTGGAATCTTAAAAAAAGAAAATGGCTGTTGGGAGTACCACAGTTCCCACTCTGGAAGTCCATCACCCATCACTCCCAAAGACAGCTGTGAAGGAATCCCCCCAGTGTCTCAGAGGAATCCACCCAGCGTCTTGGACCCTTGTCTGGGCAGATATATTTAGGACATCCCTCTCCTAGGGGCTCCACTATTTCAGCCACTTGGAGGTAACTGAAGACATTACTGAGTGGGAGAGGGATTGGTTGGGGAATCAGTGAGGGGGGGCGGACCGCAGATCTTGACCGTAGAAGGAGAAGTGAGTACATTATGTGACAGCTGGTGATGAAGTGGTGATTTAAAGCTTAAAGACCGGAAACACTGTACCCTCTTACTATCTATCCTCTTACTATCTATCCTCTTACTATCTATCTTCTTACTATCTATCCTCTTACTATCTATCCCCTTACTATCTATTCTCTTACTATCTATCTTCTTACTATCTATCCTCTTACTATCTATCCTCTTACTATGTATCCTCTTACTATCTATCCTCTTACTATCTATCCTCTTACTATCTATCTTCTTACTATCTATCTTCTTACTATCTATCTTCTTACTATCTATCTTCTTACTATCTATCCTCTTACTATCTATCCTCTTACTATCTATCTTCTTACTATCTATCTTCTTACTATCTATCTTCTTACTATCTATCTTCTTACTATCTATCTTCTTACTATCTATCTTCTTACTATCTATCTTCTTACTATCTATCCTCTTACTATCTATCTTCTTACTATCTATCTTCTTACTATCTATCCTCTTACTATCTATCCTCTTACTATCTATCCTCTTGCTGTCTGTCCCCTTACTATCTATCCTCTTACTATCTATCCTCTTACTATCTATCCTCTTACTATCTATCCTCTTACTATCTATCCTCTTACTATCTATCTTCTTACTATCTATCTTACTATCTATCCTCTTGCTGTCTGTCCCCTACTCTCACTTAGCTACAGTATCTTTAGATGAAGGCACTAATTGTAAATGAAAGAAATGGAAATGTACTGAATATAGTTAGTTTGTTTGCTTTTACAGTGTCTGTGTCTGTGTGTGTCTGTGTGTGTGTGTGTGTGTGTGTGTGTGTGTGTGTGTGTGTGTGTGTGTGTGTGTGTGTGTGTGTGTGTGTGTGTGTGTGTGTGTGTGTGTGTGTGTGTGTGTGTGTGTGTGTGTGTGTGTGTGTGTGTGTGTGTGTGTGTGTGTGTGTGTGCGTGTGTGTGTGTGTGTGTGTGTGCACACGTGTATGTGTGTGTTTGTGCATCATATCATCTAGTGGAGGAAAAGCACAATGGATTATGGATTATTTATATTATGGTAACCTACAATGTCATCAAAATTTGGCCATTCCCCCATTAATTTATTAAAATGTTTTTAATTTGAGTATTTTTCTTTTACTATAATATACAGTTCGTTAGGAAAGTATTCCGACCCCTTGACTTTTTCCACATTTTGTTACGTTCCAGCCTTATTCTAAAATGGATTAAATAAATACAACATCCTTATCAATCTACACACAATACCCTATAATGACAAAGTGAAAACAGGTTTTTAGATTTTTTTTCAAATGTATTGATAACAAAAAACTGAAATACCTTATTTACATAAGTAATCAGACCTTTCGCTATCAGACTCAAAATTTAGCTCTGGTGCATCCTGTTTCCATTGATCATCCTTGAGATGTTTCTACAACTTTATTGGAGTCCACTTGTGGTAAATTCAATTGATTGGACATGATTTGGAAAGGCACACACCTGTCTATATAAGGTCCCACAGTTTACAGTGCATGTCAGATCAAAAAAACCAAGCCATGAGGTCAAAGGAATTGTCTGTAGAGCTCCGAGACCGGTTTATGTCGAGGCACAGATCTGGGGAAGGGTATCAAAACATTTTTGCAGCATTGAAGGTCCCCAAGAACACAGTGGCCTCCATCATTCTTAAATGGAAGAAGTTTGGAACCACCAATACTTTTCCTAGAGCTGACCGCCCGGACAAACTGAGCAGTCGGGGGAGAAGTGCCTTGGTCAGGGAGTTGACCAAGAACCTGATGGTCACTCTGACAGAGCTCCAGAGTTGCTCTGTGGAGATGGGAGAACCTTCCAGAAGGACAGCCATCTCTGCAGAACTCCACCAATCAGGCCTTTATGGTTGGGTGGCCAGACAGAAGCCACTCCTCAGTAAAAGGCACTGACAGCCCGCTTGGAGTTTGCCAAAAGGCACCTAAAGACTCTCAGACCACGAGAAACAAGATTCTCTGGTCTGGTGAAACCAAGATTGAACTCTTTAGCCTGAATGCCAAGTGTCACTTCTGGAGGAAACCTGGCTCCATCCCTACGGTGAAGCATGGTGGTGGCAGCATCATGCTGTAGGGATGTTCTTCAGCGGCAGGGACTGGGAGACTAGTCAGGGTCGAGGGAAAGATGAATGGAGCAAAGTACAGAGAGATCTTTGATGAATATATTCCATTCACCCAGCTCAATGTAACATTGATAGGTTTAGGCTCCTACATGATACATATTTTCCCTGTACCCATCATGAGGTTGCTACAACCTAGCCTATGAATTAAAGTTTACAATGTAGGTGGACAGGTCGAGATACATTTTTGTAATCAAGTTGACAGACAGTGACACATTCAATACCAACTTGTACACTCTTTACACTCTTGCCTGCATCTAGCTTATCTAAAGTGTAATCAGTAGTCCAACAGTTGCAAACGAGCATTTCTATTGGACAAATTCAAGTTTGTGAATCCCAGTTTTGTTCCGTTTGCTTCCATTTAAGATTTGTTTTTCAACAGAATCGGCTGAATGAATACACCCCTGATCAAACGCAAACACAGTTCATTTTCATAGCAGCCAGATTGTTGTATAATTCCTTCTGGCATCTACGTACTCTCCTCGTCTCACCTTTCCCTTCACTTGTGGACTTCAGTGCACAACACATCAGCTGTCTGTGACCAGTCGAAAAAACCTTTCCAAGCCAAACCTTCATATCATAACCGCTAACTGCTACACACAGTCTAAATCATTGTCACTATATTAGCTAACGTCAAGTCAACAACATAGCTTCTACAACTAGCACTTTAGTAAACCCGCTACAATCATGCAGTACAGTGTACAGTTAGCAACAAGCAGTTTAGCAGTTACACCGGCAGGCCACGGTGGCAATAAATGAATCAAACCAAACGCTTACCTTGATTTTTGAAGAAATTAATTAGTTTGTAACTGTTCAACTATTGTCTTTCTCTCTCTTTGAGTCAACTACTCACTACATTTTATGCACTGCAGTGCTAGCTAGTTGTAGCTTATGCTTTCAATACTAGATTAATTCTCTGATCCTTTGATTGGGTGGACAACATGTCAGTTCATGCTGCAAGAGCTCTGATAGGTTGGAGGACGTCCTGCAGAAGTTGTCATAATTACTGTGTAAGTCTATGGAAGGGGGTGAGAACCGTGAGCCTCCGAGGTTTTGTATTGAAGTCAATGTACCCAGAGGAGGATGGAAGCTAGCTGTCCTCCGGCTACAAAATGGTGCTACCCTACAGAGTGCTGCTGAGGCTACTGTAGACCTTCAATGAAAATAGTGTATTTTAATCAATTATTTGGTGACGTGAATATTTGAGTATGTTTTATCTAAAAAGGATAGCATTTTTAATGTTTCACAATTTTTATTTTTATGAAATTCACTGAGGAGGATGGTCCTCCACTTCCTCCTCTGAGGAGCCTCCACTGACTTACAGTCACGCATGCTTACATTTTACAATTCAGCCATTTCACTCCCCTCCCCATTATAAAAAAAAAATAACAAAATATTGAAGTATTTTATTTTATTAGAGTAAATAGGAATAACAAGAAGAGAATGAATCATACAGGACGACGGGTCAGATTCAAACCAACGTCCACTCTGGTTCCATTATGGTCTATAGGTGGCAGCACTAACCTCTACATGTATCATACAGGACGACGGGTCAGATTCAAACCAACGTCCACTCTGGTTCCATTATGGTCTATAGGTGGCAGCTCTAACCTCTACATGTATCATACAGGACGACGGGTCAGATTCAAACCAACGTCCACTCTGGTTCCATTATGGTCTATAGGTGGCAGCACTAACCTCTACATGTATCATACAGGACGACGGGTCAGATTCAAACCAACGTCCCCTCTGGTTCCATTATGGTCTATAGGTGGCAGCACTAACCTCTACATGTATCATACAGGACGACGGGTCAGATTCAAACCAACGTCCACTCTGGTTCCATTATGGTCTATAGGTGGCAGCACTAACCTCTACATTCTGCTCATTTAGCAGACACTGTGCCACTGACAAATCAACACAGATATGTATTGTTGTTGATGTTGATGTCGTGCTGTGCTGTATACACTGTGGTGTGTTTGATGTATGTGTTTTTAAGTGAGCCGCCCTTTTGGCCTGGTCTCCCTTGTGAAAGAGGTCTCCTGACCTCGATGGTGCGTCTTGGATAAATAACATTTAAATAAACAGAAAATGTTCACTTCTCTTCATATACATTACATTGGGGTATGTATGATAGTGGGTACCTAGTACTACTACTACTACTGCTACTACTACTACTACTACTGCTACTACTGCTACTACTACTACTACTACTACTACTGCTACTGCTACTACTACTACTACTACTACTGCTACTGCTACTACTACTACTACTACTACTACTACTGCTACTACTACTACTACTACTACTACTACTACTACTACTGCTACTACTACTACTACTACTACTGCTACTACTAATACTACTACCTGTATTCACACTTTACTACTATCCTGAGCAATCACCCATTCTTCCTCATCCTGAGCAAACACGGTCATGGGGGGGGGTAGATTAAATGGAGGATGTTATCAGATGAGACTTATGAACAGTAATACACATATTGGGGGACTTGTTTAAGGGTCAGACTCAAACATCTTCTTTCTACCATCCATGCCAGCCTTGTCCTCAATGTTCTTACGCCAGTCAGCTGCATCTTTCACCTGTGGAGTTAGAGAAGGGAGAGGAGAGGAGAGGAGATTGGATGAGGTTATGAGGCGGTTTGTGAACCCTGATATTCCAAATTGTGTCAGTCTATTTAGCATGGGGCCTCTTGGACACATTCTAACCCTACTCAGTAAAACAGAAGCAACACTACCTCTTCCTTGACCTCCTTCTTGACCTGCTTCAGGTTGGACCTCAGATCCATGGACACCTTGTGTTTGGAGCCCAGCAGAGCCTGGAGCATAGCATCAGCAGACATACGCACTCTCTTCAGGACGGGCTTCCTGAACTTTCCCTTCAGGTCCTGTAGTTTTATCTTCAGATCCTCAATCTGGAGAGAGAGAGAGAGAGAGAGAGAGAGAGAGAGAGAGAGAGAGAGAGAGAGAGAGAGAGAGAGAGAGAGAGAGAGAGAGAGAGAGAGAGAGAGGAGAGAGAGAGAGAGAGAGAGAGAGAGAGAGAGAGAGAGAGAGAGAGAGAGAGAGAGAGAGAGAGAGAGAATGCTCGTCAGTGAAATGCCCCCTTATACTGAAGAATGACCATCTGTCCAGGAATACATTTGGAAATGTAACTGTACCTCCTTATCGGACTTGGCTACTTTGCTTTGTGTGTCATATCTCTGTTCATCAACTGTATCAATGTGCTGGTGGAGCTTCTTGCACAGCTCCTAGAGGGAGAGAGAGAGGAAGAGAGACAGAAAGAGAGAGAGAGAGAGACAGAGAGACAGAGAGACAGAGAGAGAAAATGTAAGCTAGTACATTTAAAGAAAATAGGAGATATTTGTGAAATAATATAACTGTAATAACTGAATATCCTGGAAAGCTACAATCCAGCCTGATTTTGTTCCACCCTTACTTTAACACCCCTAATTGAGTAGGTCAGCTGCTCGTCAGGACCATGATTGGCTGAATCAGTTGTGTTATAGTGGGGCTGGAGCAAAAACCTGCACACCCAGTACAACTACCGCTTTTCATACCTGGAGTTCCTGCATGGATCCTGGGACGGAGAGGGAGGGGACATTCTCATCCATGTACCTGTTTTTCTCCTCCTCTGCCTGGATGGCCTCAGCCTCTATGACCCCCTGGGCAATCTGGAGCATCAAGCTCTGGGGGAAATAACACAGGGGGAAGTGGTTAGTGTCCCCAGACACAATGGTTAGCCAGTTGATCAGAAATGCTGTTGTTTAGATGTACATTTTGTCAATAATTTGACTATTTGGATTAAAGTTGGGTTTAATCTACATCCCTGTCACACTCCCCAAAAAAAACATTTATTTATTTTTATTCTGGATTTATGTTTTGAAATCTTGAATTCAGATTTTTTTGGAATTTGATAATAGATATATAAAATATAGAATCCTTTGTTGTTGTGCGTCTAGGTCTCCTCCTTACCTTCAGATGTTGCCTGCGACTCGATGACATCTTTTTACTTCAGAGAAGATTAGATGGAGGGGGAGGAAAAACATGAGTTGAGATACACAGCTTTAAGAGCTTGGGATGAAAGCCACAGAATAACAGTTGATGTACTGAATGCTCCTGAAGATCACCAAAAGTAGACATGTATAATATATGGAATTCTTGATTCTTAGAAGATATCTCAGTCAAAATGCAGTTTGAGAGAGCTGTAATTGTACTCAAACAGAATCAGTACATACTCTGACATCTTGGCCGGTGGTTGATATCACTTCCTTTGAAGAGAGATATAAATAAGTTGTCAGCTTGTGAAGATATGATAGTTATGGCATTTAACTCAATGTACCTTTATAGTCAACCCTTTGTGGAAATGATTAATTTTAACACACAGACCTCAGAGTGGAGGGGCACAACACATCTCTACATTTTAAAGTACAGGCCTCAGGGTGGAGGGGCACAACACATCTCTACATTTTAAAGTACAGGCCTCAGGGTGGAGGGGCACTAAACATCTCTACATTTTAAAGTACAGGCCTCAGGGTGGAGGGGCACAACACATCTCTACATTTTAAAGTACAGGCCTCAGGGTGGAGGGGTACAACACATCTCTACATTTTAAAGTACAGGCCTCAGGGTGGAGGGGCACAACACATCTCTACATTTTAAAGTACAGGCCTCAGGGTGGAGGGGCACAACACATCTCTACATTTTAAAGTACAGGCCTCTGAGTGGAGGAGCCCAACACATCTCTACATTTTAAAGTACAGGCCTCAGGGTGGAGGGGTACAACACATCTCTACATTTTAAAGTACAGGCCTCAGGGTGGAGGGGCACAACACATCTCTACATTTTAAAGTACAGGCCTCAGGGTGGAGGGGTACAACACATCTCTACATTTTAAAGTACAGGCCTCAGGGTGGAGGGGTACAACACATCTCTACATTTTAAAGTACAGGCCTCAGGGTGGAGGGGCACAACACATCTCTACATTTTAAAGTACAGGCCTCAGGGTGGAGGGGCACTAAACATCTCTACATTTTAAAGTACAGGCCTCAGGGTGGAGGGGCACAACACATCTCTACATTTTAAAGTACAGGCCTCAGAGTGGAGGCGCCCAACACATCTCTACATTTTAAAGTACAGGCCTCAGGGTGGAGGGGCACAACACATCTCTACATTTTAAAGTACAGGCCTCAGAGTGGAGGCGCCCAACACATCTCTACATTTTAAAGTACAGGCCTCAGAGTGGAGGGGCACAACACATCTCTACATTTTAAAGTACAGGCCTCAGGGTGGAGGGGCATAACACATCTCTACATTTTAAAGTACAGGCCTCAGAGTGGAGGGGCACAACACATCTCTACATTTTAAAGTACAGGCCTCAGGGTGGAGGGGCCCAACACATCTCTACATTTTAAAGTACAGGCCTCAGGGTGGAGGGGCCCAACACATCTCTACATTTTAAAGTACAGGCCTCAGGGTGGAGGGGCACTAAACAGCTCTACATTTAGACAGGGTGTGGTAAGGCAGTTGTCTTGTATCATGGGTCTATTTGTGTGTTCCTGTGTGATGGTGAGGGGGTAGCTGACTAACACCCGAAACCACAACAGCTGAGAACTCCCTCCCTGCCTGCCTCCTGTGGACTTTCCTTAAAGTGTCCCAAGACAGGGTGCAGCAAAGGGGCCAACACACGTCTCAGAAAATAACTGGCTGGGCTGCTGGCTCTGTCTGGCAGACATAGACCACGATCATAACCATGTAGTCTGGACACTAGTGTCCTTCTGGCTCGTCTTTTATCTTTTAAATGTTTTATTTAGAAAGTGT
The DNA here is from genome assembly GCF_901001165.1 of Salmo trutta. NCBI lineage: Eukaryota > Metazoa > Chordata > Actinopteri > Salmoniformes > Salmonidae > Salmo > Salmo trutta. The sequence goes on along the minus strand of NC_042985.1, from coordinate 908,394 downwards.
TTCTGGTATATCTGAGTGAAAAACAAGTTTGTCTGCCACTTCAATAATGTCTAAAAATATATACATAAATGTTTACAGTGATAAAGTAAATTCTGTCTTCAATTAATCAATCTACAGTACGTCAGTTAGACTGGATATATACCAGGAAGTCTTAAAACTATTTCCAATGAAGTGTGTAAAAAGATCATGTCATTCATTAAACCAATATTCAGTATAACAGTAAAACTATAAGAATAACATCTCTGCTATTTCTCCTAAAACCTCTACCTACTGTGTGAAGTCAGAGTTACAGAACAATTTGAACCATTTCATTAAAAAAACACTCCTTAAAACACAAAGCATTCTACCACAGTAACATATCTGTCTTCTGTGAGATGGATGGATACCCTTTTAATTCATAGATGCCAGTTGAATGTTAGAACAGCCAACCTACTAGTCAGCATCCTGATCCCAAGTGTTGAAAAAACGACCTTCTGTCAAAGTAGACAAGGCAAAGCATCTTCTTTTAGTATAAACACCAAGCTGGTTTAGTTTTTTAGGTGTAAATTCCTGTAAATTAATACCACCTACACATGTTTCAGTGAGTAGCATCTATGTACTATGTTGTGTGATAATTACAGTCAGCTAATAGAAAAATGCTAGACTATAAATCCCATTGATATTGAATCTCTACTGAATGCAGAGTTGAAACCATGAGAGGACAGGAGATAGAAGATAGGAATGGGAGGAATCTCACCTAGAAAGAAGAGAGCGTTGCAGGATGGAGGGATGAGTGACTGAGGTTGTCAAGCCAGGGAGGAGAAACATGATGAAGGGTATATATAGGCACAGTTCTGGGACCAGCTGTCTGTTTAACCCTAAAAGCGCCAACAGGGGTAAATTTTGACCTCAAGGGCACAAAAACGTCATAATTTAAAACACCTTTTTTCTTCGTCCTTCTGAAGTTTTAGGACTTGTCAAGCAACTAATAACCAACAAAAACACACCATGTACAATGATTTCTGTGTTAATATGGTGGAATGAAAAAGGTATCTCTTTAGTTAAACAGAGAAGTAGGGAGTAACCAGATTAAATCAGAGTTAAACAGAGAGGTAGGGAGTAACCAGATGAAATCAGAGTTAAACAGAGAAGTAGGGAGTAACCAGACTAAATCAGAGTTAAACAGAGAGGTAGGGAGTAACCAGACTAAATCAGAGTTAAACAGAGAGGTAGGGAGTAACCAGACTAAATCAGAGTTAAACAGAGAGGTAGGGAGTAACCAGACTAAATCAGAGTTAAACAGAGAGGTAGGGAGCAACCAGATGAAATCAGAGTTAAACAGAGAGGTAGGGAGTAACCAGACTAAATCAGAGTTAAACAGAGAGGTAGGGAGTAACCAGATGAAATCAGAGTTAAACAGAGAGGTAGGGAGTAACCAGACTAAATCAGAGTTAAACAGAGAGGTAGGGAGTAACCAGATGAAATCAGAGTTAAACAGAGAAGTAGGGAGTAACCAGATGAAATCAGAGTTAAACAGAGAGGTAGGGAGCAACCAGATGAAATCAGAGTTAAACAGAGAGGTAGGGAGTAACCAGATGAAATCAGAGTTAAACAGAGAGGTAGGGAGTAACCAGATGAAATCAGAGTTAAACAGAGAGGTAGGGAGTAACCAGATGAAATCAGAGTTAGACAGAGAAGTAGGGAGTAACCAGATGAAATCAGAGTTAAACAGAGAGGTAGGGAGTAACCAGACTAAATCAGAGTTAAACAGAGAGGTAGGGAGTAACCAGATGAAATCAGAGTTAAACAGAGAGGTAGGGAGTAACCAGACTAAATCAGAGTTAAACAGAGAGGTAGGGAGTAACCAGATGAAATCAGAGTTAAACAGAGAAGTAGGGAGTAACCAGATGAAATCAGAGTTAAACAGAGAGGTAGGGAGTAACCAGACTAAATCAGAGTTAGACAGAGAAGTAGGGAGAAAGCAGATGAAATCAGAGAGCTGCTGCCCAGTTTGACCCCAAGGAGCTGTATTTGGTAGCCACACCTGCAGAGCTCTAAACAGCTGGTGATCTGACAGAGTTAGATTCTGCCCTTTCTGACCCATGTGACCCCAGTAAGCCGTCTTCGGTAGCCACACCTGCTGGTGGTGTTTATTAGTCAGGCTGGTTCCTGAAAACAGACTGGTTAAACCACATGACAACTCCTCAGTGTGAATATGTGGTCCCTTCCAAACCCTTTGAACACGTCAGTATTACTATAGCCATGTAATTTCAAGAGCAGGTTCAACCAGTCAGGACGGTCAACTGGTCTGTTGTTGTGGAGAAGTAACAGTAGTGACTCCACAAATCACAAAAACTGTTTCTATTAGCTGACCAGGGTTTATTTGATGACAATTAGTATAAATATTGCACAATATAATTTTTTGGGTCACCTAACTGTTTTTGTGTTACGTGTGAAACAAAAGGCCAGACATCCAATGGGGGACAAACAGAAATCCGAACACATAGCTCGTTGGTCTAAACTGGAGCATTTGATTATACACGTGGATATTTGCCAGAAGAGTTCCAGACAGGTTTCATATCTACTCCTTATTAGTCTCAAACATCTTCTTTCTGTCTGATTTGTCTTCGATGTTCTTACGCCAGTCACCCACAGCATCTTTGTCCTGAGGTGGGAAGAATGGCAGAATAAATACATGAGTGAAAATGTATTTGAAATATAGAACATTTGGTGTCGGCAGTGGGATCCTCAGTGTTAGTTCTTATGTCCAGAACAACACTCACCTCCTCCTTGACCTCCTTCTTGACCTGCTTCAGGTTGGACCTCAGATCCATGGACACCTTGTGTTTGGAGCCCAGCAGAGCCTGGAGCATAGCATCAGCAGACATACGCACTCTCTTCAGGACGGGCTTCCTGAACTTGCCATTCAGTTCAACTACCTTCATCTTCAAGTCCTCAACCTGTTTGGAATTCAACAGGAAGCACTTATCACACACAGACGATTGACTGCCAAACATCATACTGTTACTCCCGTGGCTCTGTCTTAGAGAGTAAGTTAACTAATAATAGGAGTAACAGTGGTAGAAAGCCTCACCTCCTTCTCGGACTTGGTCACCTTGGTTGACATGTCGTATCTCTCCTCATCAATCCTCTCGATATTCTGATGGAGCTTCTTGCACAAGTCCTAGAGAGAGAGAGAGAGAGAGAGAGAGAGAGAGAGAGAGAGAGAGAGAGAGAGAGAGACATAAAGTCATAGTTATATAACCCTATATGATGGAATACACAGAAAACTAAGTATCTGAGAGAGAGAGAGAGAGAGAGAGAGAGAGAGAGAGAGAGAGAGACATAAAGTCATAGTTATATAACCCTATATGATGGAATACACAGAAAACTAAGTATCTGACAGAGAGAGAGAGAGAGAGAGAGAGAGAGAGAGAGAGAGAGAGAGAGAGAGAGACATAAAGTCATAGTTATATAACCCTATATGATGGAATACACAGAAAACTAAGTATCTGAGAGAGAGAGAGAGAGAGAGAGAGAGAGAGAGAGAGAGAGAGAGAGAGACATAAAGTCATAGTTATATAACCCTATATGATGGAATACACAGAAAACTAAGTATCTGAGAGAGAGAGAGAGAGAGAGAGAGAGAGAGAGAGAGAGAGAGAGAGAGAGAGAGAGAGAGACATAAAGTCATAGTTATATAACCCTATATGATGGAATACACAGAAAACTAAGTATCTGAGAGAGAGAGAGAGAGAGAGAGAGAGAGAGAGAGAGAGAGAGAGAGAGAGAGCGGGTTTGGCTTAGCGCTAATAGCTTACCGTGAGCTCTGCCATGCATACCAAGAATTGTGGGGCAGGGCAGTTCTCCTCCATGTACCTGGCCTTCTCCGCCTCAGCCTCGACCGCCTCAGCCTCGAGCAAGCCGGCAGCGATCTGGAGCATCAAGCTCTGTACGGGGGTTGGACAAATCACATCATATTACAGTACAGAGTTCAGCGGCCACTTCTGCTTGTCTATGGGGTTGTTTATATCAATCATGTATTCATATCACTTTACTTGAATGTCTCTATATCTACAGAGCTTCAGGTGAAGTGTTATGAATGATGGAGAACTTTCAGGGTTGGTTTCTACTCCTCAACTACTCAAACTAGCTCCTGCTGACCAACAAGTTGACAAGGTCTACTACAGTATGTGTGTGTGTGTGTGTGTGTGTGTGTGTGTGTGTGTGTGTGTGTGTGTGTGTGTGTGTGTGTGTGTGTGTGTGTGTGTGTGTGTTTTGGGGTGGGGCTAACACTGTCTGGATCACATAACATTTACCCTTTGACCACTCAGTGTGAATATCTCCTCTCTTCCAACTTCCAAGCGTCTGACCCCTTGACCCCTGAATATGACTAGAGCCATGCAATGTAAAGTCAGCATGGAAATCAGTCTGTGAAGTCATGCAGGTTTTTCTCTGTGTGGTAGAGGAACATGTTCAATCTAAGCCTGGGAAACCTTTATAGAACATGAAGGTCTTTATAGAACATGAAGGTCTTTATAGAACATGGTCTTTATAGAACATGAAGGTCTTTATAGAACATGAAGGTCTTTATAGAACTTGAGGGTCTTTATAGAACATGAAGGTCTTTATAGAACATGAAGGTCTTTATAGAACATGAAGGTCTTTATAGAACATGAAGGTATTTATAGAACATGAAGTTCTTTATAGAACATGAAGGTCTTTATAGAACATGAAGGTCTTTATAAAACATGAAGGTCTTTATAGAACATGAAGGTCTTTATAGAACTTGGGGTCTTTATAGAACTTGAGGGTCTTTATAGAACATGAGGGTCTTTATAGAACATGAAGGTCTTTATAGAACATGAAGGTCTTTATAGAACATGAAGGTCTTTATAGAACATGAAGGTCTTTATAAAACATGAAGGTCTTTATAGAACATGAAGGTCTTTATAGAACATGAAGGTCTTTATAAAACATGAAGGTCTTTATAGAACTTGGGGTCTTTATAGAACTTGAGGGTCTTTATAGAACATGAAGGTCTTTATAGAACATGAAGGTCTTTATAGAACATGAAGGTGTATTAACGGTTTATAAAACCATTTGTGAATGAATGGTGCTCCTTACCTTCAGGTAGTTCCTCCGGCTCGTGGTCATCTTTTTACTGATTGGATAAAACAGATCATTGGATAAAACAGGGTCATTTATGGGAAATATACAAGGTGTAGCCACAGAGACAGGTACTTGACGATCAAACAATTTTAGGACTTCATTTTATTACATTACGGTAGGAAAAATTACAACACTATTGGGAATCATCATAGCATAGTATTAATCAGTTTTACTGGCTGGTTTTCTATGTGGAAAACATGTTCACAGACAGAATACAGTAGATGAATACAGTATAGTGTAGTATATTTATCTGTAAACTGAAAAATGTAAACTTACTCAGACATTTCGGCCGGTCGTTTTGTTTTACTTCCTGTGTCAAGAGATGAACAGTAAACAGCTTATTAATTTTGAGCTATTGATATTTTATGTAGTTTGGTGGTGGTGGGGGGGGGGGGGTTGAAACCAAAGGTTTCAAGTTTGACCCAATGCAAGTCATGTGCAATTCCATATCAAACAGAAACACATCAAACATTAGACAATGAATGATCAATAATGTGATCAATAATTTGCTTGGATCAGTTTACCCAGATGTAACACAGCAGTACAACATCAATAGTATAATTCCTGCTGGTAAAAGAGGGAGAGGTTGTTTCCTGTTTAATTCATGTATTTCAATCTGTACCATGTAATCCTTCCCAAGGTTCATAGCAAATCAACAAGACTCTCATTTCCTGAAAGCTTTGGTCATGCAGGAGTCCATAAGGATTACGACACCAAAATAGGTTGTTTCAGAAAATACAGCTGACATTCACAAAATTTATGTTCAGAATTTCTGAAAATACCCAATTGGATTTTCCGTTGTATATAATTGAATCTCAACAAATCTATTGGAATAACATCAAACAATCCATAAGCCATTTGAAGTCAACTGTGAAACTACAACATAAAGTGAAGTTTACAATTAGAAGACGTACAGTGACCATCCACATCTACCATGCCAAAGCTATATTTCTGAACAAACGCCAGTCCTTTTTACATGGCTTATAAACTAGCAACTGGGCCAATAGAACCACAAGGTCCACAAGAGCCTTTAACAACACATTCACTCTGAGCTACATTGAAAACAACAGCTAAAAATCAGGTCTAGGATGTATCTCTTCCAACACTTGTCTAAAACACAGACAAACACCTCTAAATATCTGAATGCCACAACCCAAGTTGCCTCTTGAGTAAAATAAAATGATCTTCTATTCTATTGTAAAAGCATTCTAAACTATCAGAGCTCACACACCAAACACAATCTGGTCCAAAAGTCACATCTATACCCACATGGGTTGGACCACACACAATCTGGTCCAAAAGTCACATCCATTCCCACATGGGTTGGACCACACACAATCTGGTCCAAAAGTCACATCCATTCCCACATGGGTTGGACCACACACAATCTGGTCCAAAAGTCACATCCATTCCCACATGGGTTGGACCAAACACAATCTGGTCCAAAAGTCACATCTATTCCCACATGGGTTGGACCACACACAATCTGGTCCAAAAGTCACATCCATTCCCACATGGGTTGGACCACACACAATCTGGTCCAAAAGTCACATCCATTCCCACATGGGTTGGACCAAACACAATCTGGTCCAAAAGTCACATCTATTCCCACATGGGTTGGACCACACACAATCTGGTCCAAAAGTCACATCCATTCCCACATGGGTTGGATGACACACAATCTGGTACCAACAGATGAATAAATGAATATACAGCACATTCATTACAGAAGGAGCAGAGAGGAAAGAAGAACATCTCACCTATAAGCCCAGTGAAGATACAAGTAAAGGATGTCGGGGTGAGAGCTACAGGCAACACAGAGACAGGAACAGATATGGAAGGTATATACGCTGTTTTCTGAAAGCTCAGCAGAAAAGCAAAAGGGCAACGTTCTCTTTATGGGAGTGGGGCCAGGTCAGGGCCAATGGGACAGTTAGTTCCTGAAATACAACGGCATTCGTAAAACATCTGCCATCGACATTTCTGCTAAGATTTTAGTTAAAATATTCCTGACGTTAGATTTGTCTTAAAATAATCCTGACTTTAGATGTGATTTAAAATAATCCTGATTTTAGATTTGATTTAAAATAATCCTGATTTTAGATTTGATTTAAAATAATCCTGATTTTAGATTTGACTTAATCCTGACTTTTGGTGAAGGGAGCACCCACTATACGTTACCTCATAACTCTGTGTTACCTCATAACTCTGAATGTGTTTGAAATCCGTCAACCTCTGAAGTTAATAATACTGGATAAACAAGACAATGACTCTGGTTGCCGCTGGTTTCACGTCTGTTATATAGAACTTAAGGAACAATCAGCAGGTTACTTGATCAGTTTGTAAAATGTCTCCCTGTCAATTTATTGAATTAGACACTTCCAATGAATTTATAACACTGTGTGATTGGTCAAATGTATTACTACATTAGTAATTGGTAAACTATAAAGATATTATTGTCAGAGAGTGTCTTAACTCCTTAAACTGGCAGACTGGCTGAGACGAGAAAAGAAGCTGGGGGTAAGAAAGAGAGGAACCCCTCTGAACTGACATGACCCAGAGGTCACACACATGGTGTGATCAATTACCCAACCACCGTGTCAGCCTCCAGTATCTACCACCGTGTCAGCCTCCAGTATCAACCACCGTGTCAGCCTCCAGTATCTACCACCGTGTCAGCCTCCAGTATCTACCACCGTGTCAGCCTCCAGTATCTACCACCGTGTCAGCCTCCAGTATCTACCACCGTGTCAGCCTCCAGTATCTACCACCGTGTCAGCCTCCAGTATCTACCACCGTGTCAGCCTCCAGTATCTACCACCGTGTCAGCCTCCAGTATCCAACCACCGTGTCAGCCTCCAGTATCCAACCACCGTGTCAGCCTCCAGTATCCAACCACCGTGTCAGCCTCCAGTATCCAACCACCGTGTCAGCCTCCAGTATCTACCACCGTGTCAGCCTCCAGTATCTACCACCGTGTCAGCCTCCAGTATCCAACCACCATGTCAGTCTCCAGTATCCAACCACCATGTCAGCCTCCAGTATCCAACCACCATGTCAGCCTCCAGTATCCAACCACCATGTCAGCCTCCAGTATCCAACCACCGTGTCAGCCTCCAGTATCCAACCACCGTGTCAGCCTCCAGTATCCAACCACCGTGTCAGCCTCCTAACTCCAGTATCAACCACCATGTCAGCCTCCAGTATCAACCACCACGTCAGCCTCCTAACTCCAGTATCCAACCACCATGTTCAGCCTCCTAACTCCAGTATCAACCACCATGTCAGCCTCCTAACTCCAGTATCCAACCACCATGTCAGCCTCCTAACTCCAGCACCCAACCACCATGTCAGCCTCCTAACTCCAGTATCCAACCACCATGTCAGCCTCCTAACTCCAGTATCCAACCACCATGTCAGTCTCCTAACTCCAGTATCCAACCACCATGTCAGCCTCCTAACTCCAGTATCAACCACCATGTCAGCCTCCTAACTCCAGTATCCAACCACCATGTCAGCCTCCTAACTCCAGTATCCAACCACCATGTCAGCCTCCTAACTCCAGCACCCAACCACCATGTCAGCCTCCTAACTCCAGTATCCAACCACCATGTCAGTCTCCTAACTCCAGTATCAACCACCATGTCAGCCTCCTAACTCCAGTATCCAACCACCATGTCAGTCTCCTAACTCCAGTATCCAACCACCATGTCAGCCTCCTAACTCCAGTATCAACCACCATGTCAGCCTCCTAACTCCAGTATCAACCACCATGTCAGCCTCCTAACTCCAGTATCCAACCACCATGTCAGCCTCCTAACTCCAGCATCCAACCACCATGTCAGCCTCCTAACTCCAGTATCCAACCACCATGTCAGCCTCCAGTATCTACCACCGTGTCAGCCTCCTAACTCCAGTATCCAACCACCGTGTCAGCCTCCAGTATCTACCACCGTGTCAGCCTCCAGTATCCAACCACCGTGTCAGCCTCCAGTATCCAACCACCATGTCAGCCTCCAGTATCAACCACCATGTCAGCCTCCAGTATCTACCACCGTGTCAGCCTCCAGTATCCAACCACCGTGTCAGCCTCCAGTATCCAACCACCGTGTCAGCCTCCAGTATCCAACCACCATGTCAGCCTCCTAACTCCAGTATCAACCACCATGTCAGCCTCCAGTATCAACCACCATGTCAGTCTCCTAACTCCAGTATCCAACCACCATGTCAGCCTCCTAACTCCAGTATCAACCACCATGTCAGCATCCTAACTCCAGTATCCAACCACCATGTCAGCCTCCTAACTCCAGTATCAACCACCATGTCAGCCTCCTAACTCCAGTATCCAACCACCATCATTTCTCAAGCCATCCAATGTTTTCTTACTGAAACAAACATTTGCTTCAAATTCAAAAGAAAGGTTACATAACATTTAGATGAGATAAAATGAGATGAAGATTTTCAGTAAATAAAACAGTCGTGTCATAACCCCCTTCGGACATCATTACAATAATGTAGTACAAAGATCCTTCCCCAGCTATGTGTGGCTGACATACTGACATATATAGTCTGACATAACTGACATATATAGGCTGACATACTGACATATATAGGCTGACATAACTGACATATATAGGCTGACATAACTGACATATATAGGCTGACATAACTGACATATATAGGCTGACATACTGACATATATAGGCTGACATAACTGACATATATAGGCTGACATACTGACATATATAGGCTGACATACTGACATATATAGGCTGACATACTGACATTTATAGGCTGACATAACTGACATATATAGGCTGACATACTGACATATATAGGCTGACATACTGACATATATAGGCTGACATAACTGACATATATAGGCTGACATAACTGACATATATAGGCTGACATAACTGACATATATAGGCTGACATACTGACATATATAGGCTGACATAACTGACATATATAGGCTGACATAACTGACATATATAGGCTGACATAACTGACATATATATAGGCTGACATTACTGACATATATAGGCTGACATAACTGACATATATAGGCTGACATTACTGACATATATAGGCTGACATACTGACATATATAGGCTGACATAACTGACATATATAGGCTGACATAACTGACATATATAGGCTGACATAACTGACATATATAGGCTGACATAACTGACATATATAGGCTGACGTAACTGACATATATAGGCTGACATAACTGACATATATATAGGCTGACATAACTGACATATATATATAGGCTGACATAACTGACATATATAGGCTGACATAACTGACATATATAGGCTGACATAACTGACATATATATAGGCTGACATAACTGACATATATAGGCTGACATTACTGACATATATAGGCTGACATAACTGACATATATAGGCTGATATAACTGACATTTATAGGCTGACATAACTGACATTCATAGGCTGATCTGACTTACATATATAGGTTGACATAACTGACATATATAGGCTGACGTAACTGACATATATAGGCTGACATAACTGACATATATAGGCTGACATAACTGACATATATAGGCTGACATAACTGACATATATAGGTTGACATAACTGACATATATAGGCTGACATAACTGACATATATATAGGCTGACATAACTGACATATATAGGCTGACATAACTGACATATATAGGCTGACGTAACTGACATATATAGGCTGACATAACTGACATATATAGGCTGACATAACTGACATATATAGGCTGATCTGACTGACATATATAGGCTGACATAACTGACATATATAGGCTGACATAACTGACATATATAGGCTGACATAACTGACCTAAATCAGGAGGTTTGCGTATCCCTGTGCCCAAGAACACAATGGCAACCTGCCTAAATGACTACAGACCCGTAGCACTCACGTCCGTAGCCATGGAGTGCTTTGAAAGGCTGGTAATGGCTCACATCAACACCATTATCCCAGAAACCCTAGACCCACTCCAATTTGCATACCGCCCAAACAGATCCACAGATGATGCAACCTCTATTGCACTCCACACAGCCCTTTCTCACCTGTACAAAAGGAACACTTATGTGAGAAAGCTATTCATTGACTACAACTCAGCGTTCAACACCATAGTATGTTCACTAAGCTAAGGATCCTGGAACTATGCCCCTCCCTCTGCAACTGGATCCTGGACTTCTTGATGGGCCGTCCCCAGGTGGTGAGGGTAGGTAGCAACACATCTGCCACGCTGATCCTCAATACTGGAGCTCCCCAGGGTTGCGTGCTCAGTCCCCTCCTCTACTCCCTGTTCACCCACGACTGCATGGCCAGGCACGACTCCAACACCATCATTAAGTTTGCAGACAACACAACAGTGGTAGACCTGATCCCCGACAACGACGAGACAGCATATAGGGAGGAGGTCAGAGACCTGGCCGGGTGGTGCCAGAATAACAACCTATCCCTCAACGTAACCAAGACTAAGGAGATGACTGTGGACTACAGGAAAAGGAGGACCGAGCACGCCCCCATTCTCATCGACGGGGCTGTAGTGGAGCAGGTTGAGAGCTTCAATTCCTTGGTGTCCACATCAACAACAAACTAGAATGGTCCAAACACACCAATACAGTCGTGAAGAGGGTACGACAAAGCCTGTTCCCCCTCAGGAAACTAAAAAGATTTGGCATGGGTCCTGAGATCCTCAAAAGGTTCTACAGCTGCAACATCGAGAGCATCCTGACTGGTTGCATCACTGCCTGGTACAGCAATTGCTCGGCCTCTGACCGGAAGGCACTATAGAGGGTAGTGCGTACGGCCCAGTACATCACTGGGGCTAAGCTGCCTGCCATCCAGGACCTCCACAACAGGCGGTGTCAGAGGAAGGCCCTAAAAATTGTCAAAGACCCAAGCCACCCCAGTCATAGACTGTTCTCTCTACTACCGCATGGCAAGCGGTCCCGGAGTGCCAAGTCTAGGACAAAAAGGCTTCTCAACAGTTTTTACCCCCAAGCCATAAGACTCCTGAACAGGTAATCAAATGGCTACCCGGACTATTTGCATTGTGTGCCCTCCCCCTGCTACTCTCTGTTTATCATATTCGCATAGTCACTTAACTATATATTCATGTACATACTACCTCAATTGGCCTGACCAACCAGTGCTCCCGCACATTGGCTAACCGGGCTATCTGCATTGTGTCCCACCCACCACCAACCCCTCTTTTACACTACTGCTACTCTCTGTTCATCATATATGTATAGTCACTTTAACCATATCTACATGTACATACTACCTCAATCAGCCTGACTAACCGGTGTCTGTATGTAGCCTCGCTACTGTTATTTTTCACTGTCTTTTTACTGTTGTTTTATTTCTTTACTTACCTATTGTTCACCTAATACCTTTTTTGCACTATTGGTTAGAGCCTGTAAGTAAGCATTTCACTGTAAAGTCTACACCTGTTGTATTCAGCGCACGTGACAAATAAACTTTGATTTGATTTGCTGATCTTAACCATGGGTAGTAGGAAGTTACACCATCATTTTTAGTCACAATAAATGTGATGTCACCACACTCCACACCATCCACCTCTACTCTCCTCCCTCCTTCTCTCCCTGTTCTCCTCCCTCCTCTCCCTGTTCTCCTCCCTCCTCTCCCTGTTCTCCTCCCTCCTCTCCCTGTTCTCCTCCCTCCTCTCCCTGTTCTCCTCCCTCCTCTCCCTGTTTTCCTCCCTCCTCACCCTGTTCTCCTCCCTCCTCTCCCTGTTCTCCTCACTCCTTCTCTCCCTGTCCTCCTCCCTCCTCTCCCTGTCCTCCCCCTACTTCTTTCCCTGTCCTCCTCCCTCCTCTCCCTGTTCTCCTCCCTCCTTCTCTCCCTGTTCTCCTCCCTCCTTCTCTCCCTGTTCTCCCCCCTCCTTCTCTCCTAGTTCTCCTCCCTCCTTCTCTCCCTGTCCTCCCCCTCCTTCTCTCCCTGTCCTCCCACCTCCTTCTCTCCCTGTCCTCCCCTCCTTCTCTCCCTGTCCTCCCCCCTCCTTCTCTCCCTGTTCTCCCCCCTCCTTCTCTCCTAGTTCTCCTCCCTCCTTTGTCTGCTCCAGGTGGCTCTCAGATCCAGAGTCCAGCCAAGTCCCACCACGTTGTCTTCACCACTTGCTCCTCAGCTATTAGTCTTCTTCAACATATTCAACCTCAAGCTAACCTGTAAAGAGGTAGAGAAAGTACTGATTGGATATCAAAGTAGTCATGACAGTATTTAGTCATTGGAAATGTATTATATAGGTAATATTGACTTACCTAAAGTGAGAGAAAAAAAACATTTTCTTTGTTGAAGAATACATTTTACATCAAGTATTTTGTATGAAAAAGTAGGATCTGATTGTCTTGGTGTAACGTTGAAAAATGTTACAACTATTTTTCGATGTTTAACTCCTTAGATGCAGACCAATAGGACATGACCTATGGTTCACTGTGTTCTCAAACACCATATTATGTTGAGTAATAGAAACATCTGGTAACTTAGCCTCGTACTGTTATTCAGAGATTACCACCTGAACTCTAAGCTATTCCATGCTGGCATCATCAGTTCAATTAAATAATCCCCAAAAATCTGAATCCATAATGTGGTTCGGGATTATGTCCACCTCATTCCTGATAGAAAGTTTCTGTTTGACTACAAAATATTTGAAAGCAGGCATAGGTAAGGTGATGGTATAACAGCTGTGGGAAATTCAATTACCTTTTGTAGCAGTAGCAGAAAGGCATACAGAAAAGAAATCATGTTCTTTTTCACCAAATCATTTATTTTCAGAAATTGAATTGGAACAAAAGAATAAAGTACTATACAGTACTACAGGTTGTTTTGATTAAACACATGAATATCTGTCACAACAGTCCCAGAGAGATGGAACTACCTCATAGATACCATAACAATCCATTAACATCTGTCACAACAGTCCCAGAGAGATGGAACTACCTCATAGATACCATAACAATCCATTAACATCTGTCACAACAGTCCCAGAGAGATGGAACTACCTCTTAGATACCATAACAATTCATTAACATCTGTCACAACAGTCCTACAGAGATGGAACTACCTCATAGATACCATAACAATTCATTAACATCTGTCACAACAGTCCTACAGAGAGATGGAACTACCTCATAGATTAATTGAGCCAGAGACGAAAACAAACAAACGAACAAACTAGTCGTATCTGGATAACTTAGTAACCAAAGGCAGAAGGTTGTTCAAGCGGTCTGAAACATCTTCCTGTCTGGAACATCTACTCCTTATTAGTCTCAAACATCTTCCTGTCTGGAACATCTACTCCTTATTAGTCTCAAACATCTTCTTTCTGTCTGATTTGTCTTCAATGTTCTTACGCCAGTCACCCACAGATTCTTTGTCCTGAGTGGGAAGAGAAGCAGATCAAATATATGAGTGTACATTTTGTTGTGTTGGATCCATACGTACGTACGTTTGTACGTTTGTTTCTATGTGCATTTGAGTAATACAACAATTAATCCCAAATAAAAAAACAACGACTCAGAATCATCCACATTGGAGTGCTGAGTTGAAATACGGTATATACACTATAGCAGTAGTTTCACCACTTGCTAATGTATCAGATTACACTCATATTATTTGTAATATAGCATTTGGTATCAGCATTGGGATCCTCTTGAACTCTCATACAACGAACTCTACTGATATTAAGTTATAGTATTGGGAAGCAACCCTACCTCCTCCTTGACCTCCTTCTTGACCTGCTTCAGGTTGGACCTCAGATCCATGGACACCTTGTGTTTGGAGCCCAGCAGAGCCTGGAGCATAGCATCAGCAGACATACGCACTTTCTTCAGGACGGGCTTCTTGAACTTTCCCTTCAGGTCCTGTACTTTTATCTGCAGATCCTCAATCTGAACCGAGAGAGAGAGAGAGAGCGAGAGAGAGAGAGAGAGAAAGAGAGAGAGAGAGAGAGACTATACACACTATACACACTACACACACGCCACATAACAGATATAACCCCACCTCTTTATCATTACAGATCAGATATAACCCCACCTCTTTATCAATACAGATCAGATATAACCCCACCTCTTTATCAATACAGTATAACAGATATAACCCCACCTCTTTATCATTACAGATCAGATATAACCCCACCTCTTTATCATTACAGATCAGATATAACCCCACCTCTTTATCATTACAGTATAACAGATATAACCCCACCTCTTTATCATTACAGTATAACAGATATAACCCCACCTCTTTATCAATACAGATCAGATATAACCCCACCTCTTTATCATTACAGTATAACAGATATAACCCCACCTCTTTATCATTACAGTATAACAGATATAACCCCACCTCTTTATCATTACAGTATAACAGATATAACCCCACCTCTTTATCATTACAGTATAACAGATATAACCCCACCTCTTTATCAATACAGATCAGATATAACCCCACCTCTTTATCATTACAGTATAACAGATATAACCCCACCTCTTTATCATTACAGTATAACAGATATAACCCCACCTCTTCATCATTACAGTATAACAGATATAACCCCACCTCTTTATCAATACAGATCAGATATAACCCCACCTCTTTATCATTACAGATCAGATATAACCCCACCTCTTTATCATTACAGTATAACAGATATAACCCCACCTCTTTATCATTACAGATCAGATATAACCCCACCTCTTTATCATTACAGTATAACAGATATAACCCCACCTCTTTATCATTACAGATCAGATATAACCCCACCTCTTTATCATTACAGTATATCAGATATAACCCCACCTCTTTATCATTACAGATCAGATATAACCCCACCTCTTTATCATTACAGATCAGATATAACCCCACCTCTTTATCATTACAGATCAGATATAACCCCACCTCTTTATCATTACAGTATAACAGATATAACCCCACCTCTTTATCATTACAGTATAACAGATATAACCCCACCTCTTTATCATTACAGTATAACAGATATAACCCCACCTCTTTATCAATACAGATCAGATATAACCCCACCTCTTTTTCATTACAGTATAACAGATATAACCCCACCTCTTTATCATTACAGATCAGATATAACCCCACCTCTTTATCATTACAGTATAACAGATATAACCCCACCTCTTTATCAATACAGATCAGATATAACCCCACCTCTTTATCATTACAGTATAACAGATATAACCCCACCTCTTTATCATTACAGTATAACAGATACAACCCCACCTCTTTATCATTACAGTATAACAGATATAACCCCACCTCTTTATCATTACAGATCAGATATAACCCCACCTCTTTATCAATACAGATCAGATATAACCCCACCTCTTTATCATTACAGTATAACAGATATAACCCCACCTCTTTATCATTACAGTATAACAGATATAACCCCACCTCTTTATCATTACAGTATATCAGATATAACCCCACCTCTTTATCATTACAGTATAACAGATATAACCCCACCTCTTTATCAATACAGATCAGATATAACCCCACCTCTTTATCATTACAGATCAGATATAACCCCACCTCTTTATCATTACAGATCAGATATAACCCCACCTCTTTATCAATACAGATCAGATATAACCCCACCTCTTTATCATTACAGTATAACAGATATAACCCCACCTCTTTATCATTACAGATCAGATATAACCCCACCTCTTTATCATTACAGTAACCCCACCTCTTTATCAATACAGATCAGATATAACCCCACCTCTTTATCAATACAGATCAGATATAACCCCACCTCTTTATCACTACAGTATAACAGATATAACCCCACCTCTTTATCATTACAGTATAACAGATATAACCCCACCTCTTTATCATTACAGTATAACAGATATAACCCCACCTCTTTATCATTACAGATCAGATATAACCCCACCTCTTTATCAATACAGATCAGATATAACCCCACCTCTTTATCATTACAGATCAGATATAACCCCACCTCTTTATCATTACAGTATAACAGATATAACCCCACCTCTTTATCATTACAGATCAGATATAACCCCACCTCTTTATCATTACAGTATAACAGATATAACCCCACCTCTTTATCATTACAGTATAACAGATATAACCCCACCTCTTTATCATTACAGATCAGATATAACCCCACCTCTTTATCATTACAGTATAACAGATATAACCCCACCTCTTTATCATTACAGATCAGATATAACCCCACCTCTTTATCATTACAGATCAGATATAACCCCACCTCTTTATCATTACAGATCAGATATAACCCACCTCTTTATCATTACAGTATAACAGATATAACCCCACCTCTTTATCATTACAGTATAACAGATATAACCCCACCTCTTTATCATTACAGATCAGATATAACCCCACCTCTTTATCATTACAGATCAGATATAACCCCACCTCTTTATCATTACAGATCAGATATAACCCCACCTCTTTATCATTACAGTATAACAGATATAACCCCACCTCTTTATCATTACAGATCAGATATAACCCCACCTCTTTATCAATACAGATCAGATATAACCCCACCTCTTTATCATTACAGATCAGATATAACCCCACCTCTTTATCATTACAGTATAACAGATATAACCCACCTCTTTACCATTACAGATCAGATATAACCCCAACTCTTCATCATTACAGTATAACAGATATAACCCCACCTCTTTATCAATACAGATCAGATATAACCCCACCTCTTTATCATTACAGTATAACAGATATAACCCCACCTCTTTATCATTACAGATCAGATATAACCCCACCTCTTTATCAATACAGATCAGATATAACCCCACCTCTTCATCATTACAGTATAACAGATATAACCCCACCTCTTTATCACTACAGTATGTCAGATATAACCCCACCTCTTTATCATTACAGATCAGATATAACCCCACCTCTTTATCATTACAGATCAGATATAACCCCACCTCTTTATCATTACAGTATAACAGATATAACCCCACCTCTTTATCATTACAGATCAGATATAACCCCACCTCTTTATCATTACAGATCAGATATAACCCCACCTCTTTATCAATACAGATCAGATATAACCCCACCTCTTTATCATTACAGTATAACAGATATAACCCCACCTCTTTATCATTACAGATCAGATATAACCCCACCTCTTTATCATTACAGTATAACAGATATAACCCCACCTCTTTATCATTACAGTATAACAGATATAACCCCACCTCTTTATCATTACAGTATAACAGATATAACCCCACCTCTTTATCATTACAGTATAACAGATATAACCCCACCTCTTTATCATTACAGTATAACAGATATAACCCCACCTCTTTATCATTACAGATCAGATATAACCCCACCTCTTTATCATTACAGTATAACAGATATAACCCCACCTCTTTATCATTACAGTATATCAGATATAACCCCACCTCTTTATCATTACAGATCAGATATAACCCCACCTCTTTATCATTACAGTATAACAGATATAACCCACCTCTTTATCACTTTTGCCAACTTTGCTGCCCAGGTCGTATCTCTCCTCATCTATCACATCAATCCTCTGGTGCATCTTCTTACACAGGTCCTGTTCAGAGACAATCACAGCGACTCATAACACGACACAGACAGCCAATGTGTTACATTACAAACATTGTTGTTAAAAGGTATATTAATCATGTAAAATGCAATCCAATTGTACTGTTATATTGTGAAAGGAAACAATAACAACTACAACTGGCATTAACACAGACAGCCCAATTCTGATATTTTTTATACTAATTGGTCTATTGACCAATCACATCAGGTCTTTTCATATCAAATATTTTTCAGAGCTGATTGGTCAACAGAACAATTAGTGAAAAAAATGATCATAATTGGGCTGCCTGTCTCAACGCAGCCTATGTAATACCTGGAGTTCTGCAATGGATCCTGTGAGCTGCAGGGGAGCGATATTTTCACTCATGTACTGCTTCCTGTCCTCTAAAGACTGGGCTTCCTCTTCTGCTATCAGTTCCTGGGCGATCTGGAGCATCAAACTCTGAGGGACAGCAACAACACAGCAACCGGGTTTTTTTAACGTACTTGACAGATTCTTTATCTGAAGCATTTTACAGACATTTACATGAGATTTATATTTCAGTTGGTGTGTTGATCTAGTTACGGTAGAAGGTTTGAGTCCTAAGCAAACTGCCTACACATAGCTGGAAGTACAATACCAACATAGTTGCTGTAGTAGGTCAAAGCTGTGTGCTGGAAAACCTTGGTAGAGCATGGGTGGAATAGGCATTGCGGTGCTCATGTGAATCACTGTTTTTCGGCTTCAGACCAATGCCTATTCTCACTTAAAATGTAGTTTTTTTGTTTTTAATATAGTCATGTCTTACTAAAGGATAGGCCTCAAAACAGTGATTGTCTTTTATATTTTTGATTTGTTAATATAACATTTGTTGTCAGAGAGTGGTTGGATTATTTGTATAAATCGTACAAATCACAAGTGCCATTTTTGTCATGATGTTTAAGAGGTAAGAGATCTCTAAGCCGTTTATATAAGATCTCTGTTGAGTCACTAACTGGATAGAATCTTAGAGAGGTCATGAAGAGGTCATGGAAGTTGCCGTTGGTTACCTTCAGATGATGCTTGCGGCTCGATGACATCTTTTTCCTGTCAGAAAGAGTGAGTACAATTAATGTCATTCTCTTGTTGTTCAGAAAGACAATTCTGGATATATGCAAGATATTCTGTAAACGTTTTCCTAATGTTGAAATCCACTTTTACTCACTCAGACATGATGGCTGTTTGGTCTTTTCACCTTTCTGAGGAATAAGTAAAAACACTATTGTTAAATTATATTCTGCTGGTTTTAAACAATGAATTCCATCCAATGAAAAAAACAACACAAAGTTGTACGGCAGGCATGACACACATATGCCAGTTCCAAGGAAGATCCCCTATCATGTTCCTTGTTCCTTTACTTAACCACCAAATCATCAAATGATCATAATCCAGCTTTCTCCTCCAAATGCCAGAGTGGTGGATCGGATTACTATGGCTGCGTTTACACATGCAGCCCAATTCTGATCCTTTTCCACTAATTGATCTTTTGACCAATCAGATCAACTCTTTTAACCAATCAGATCAACTCCTTTGCCAATAGTTAGGCAAAAGCTCAGAATTGGTTTGCCTGTGTTGTCTAATCCCCTCACTCCCCATTGTGGTATGTTTACAGCACTACACCAGTCCACAGTTTTGTGTGCATACTGCCACCTGGTGAGAAGTTTGTGAAAAGTCAACAAATCCAAGAATATGCACTGAGTCCCAAATGGCACCCTTTCCCCTATATAGTGCACTACTTTTGACCAGAGTCCAATGGCACTCTATTCCCTATATAGTGCACTACTTTTGACCAGGGCCCGTGCACTATATAGGGGTTAGGCTGCCATTTGGGATGCAACCCTGGAGCCTTCTAGAAGTGTCTTCTGCCAGGTTTCAGATCTCAATTACACAATAAGAGCGAGTACTAAAAACAGCCTCCATAAAATCTATCAACAGCCAACTATTAAAGACATGACATGACCGTTTGTGGTGAATCTACTGAGTCACTAGACTACATTAGACTCAGTTCTAGGTGATCAATCAACCCAACAAGCAAAACAGCTTTTACAAATGACTAAAGCCAGTCTCCACAACATGAGAACCTGGTTCAAAGTGTGTTTCCACCATGCAGTAACATGACTCAACTGAGCACAACATGATGATCAGAGGCAATACAGCATGTAGACATCCTTCCCTTGGTCAGGGAGCATTCTTCCCTTGGTCAGGGAGCATTCTTCCCTTGGTCAGGGAGGACCTTCCCTTGGTCAGGGAGGATCCTTCCCTTGGTCAGGGAGCATTACTCCCTTGGTCAGGGAGCATCCTTCCCTTGGTCAGGGAGGACCTTCCCTTGGTCAGGGAGCATTCTTCCCTTGGTCAGGGAGGACCTTCCCTTGGTCAGGGAGGATCCTTCCCTTGGTCAGGGAGCATTCCTCCCTTGGTCAGGGAGCATCCTTCCCTTGGTCAGGGAGCATCCTTCCCTTGGTCAGGGAGGACCTTCCCTTGGTCAGGGAGCATTCTTCCCTTGGTCAGGGAGCATTCTTCCCTTGGTCAGGGAGCCTCCTTCCCTTGGTCAGGGAGCATTCTTCCCTTGGTCAGGGAGCATTCTTCCCTTGGTCATGGAGGATCCTTCCCTTGGTCAGGAAGAATCCTTCCCTTGGTCAGGGAGCATCCTTCCCTTGGTCAGGGAGCATCCTTCCCTTGGTCAGGAAGAATCCTTCCCTTGGTCAGGGAGCATCCTTCCCTTGGTCAGGGATCATACTAGGACCTCTTTCTATTAGTAGGCTACTAAGGTAAGCATGTCTGTCTTGGTATCATACACATACAATAAGTCTATTTATTTATCATTCCAGTGTAAATTGCTAAATTGTAATTACTTCGCCACTATTGGCCTATTTATTGCCTTACTTCCTTACTTAATTTGCATACACTGTACACAGATTTTTCTATTGTGTTATTGACTGTGCGTTTGTTTATCCTGTGATTGTTGTTTTTGTCGCACCTGGTTAAATAAAGGTGAAACATATTTGAAAAAATTCAACTACCAATCACGGCCGGTTGTGATACAGCCTGGAATAGTCTATGCCTCCCCCAGGGACCACTATGTTACAAAGTCTTCATCATCTTCAACAACAACAAGTATAACATAAAGCAAAAGGTTGGACATAAAGTATACAATGTGTTACGTCACTACATTTTCAATTCAAATTGTACATCTATGTTTTCTATCATTTTTCTGTCAACTGATAAACAGTGGAAAACACATGAAAACACTGAAAGAGACGTAGGGAATGAAACTAGCTGCTAAGTTTAGCTATAAGTCTCCTGATTGCCATTAAGATATGATACTGTGTGAGGTATCAGCTGTTCTCACCACGACTTGGCTGTTACAGACAGAAACAAACAACCTTCAGCCAGGACACGTTCTAAAGTGCATAAGATTTTTCCTAAAGGTCTTCAACTTCAAAGAGGAAATTAATATTCCTATTCACTGTAATAATTGGATTATTACTGAGTATTATTGAGTATTACTGACTACTATCAACTATTACCGGCAATTACTGACTATTACCAACTATTACTGAGTATGACTTTTTTTTTTTTTTTTTTACATTTTTAGTCATTTAGCAGACGCTCTTATCCCAGAGCGACTTACAGTAGTGAATGCATACATTTCATACATTTAATTTCATGCATTTGATTTATTTATTTATTTATTTTGTACTGGCCCCCCGTGGGAATCGAACCCACAACCCTGGCGTTGCAGACACCACGCTGGCGTTGCAGACACCACGCTGGCGTTGCAAACACCACGCTGGCGTTGCAGACACCATGCTCTACCAACTGAGCCACAGACCCGACCCGACAGGCTGTCACGTTGTCACTGTTTTGTGACCATAAGAATAAAATAGAAAATACATGTCATTTAAATAGATCACTAAAAAATAGATCTGAATTTAAAAACCATATAGTGAAACCCGAGCGATATGAAGCCAGAACCACAGATAGCCTACATATGTAAGTGAACCACAATCTATTTTCTAATCAAACATATCATCGTAGACAATATGTCTCACAGGGCCCATATTTAAAACACACCCTGGGGTAACTTAATAGGCTTGAGTGTCGGTGCTAAGTTGTTGATGAGGTCTTTGGCCCCAGTTGGTGGACGGGGCCAGAGGCAGATGGAATGGTAGCATCCTCAGATTGTAAAATAATCATGTCTGCAGGATATCTGCTGTCACCTCAGTGAGATAAACCAACATAAAGAAAAACTATCCTATGAATCTAGTCTGATTCAGGGATAGGCTGCCTGTATCATCTGTCATTAATATGAATCTAGTCTGATTCAGGGATAGGCTGCCTGTATCATCTGTCATTAATATGGATCTAGTCTGATTCAGGGATAGGCTGCCTGTATCATCTGTCATTAATATGAATCTAGTCTGATTCAGGGATAGGCTGCCTGTATTATCTGTCATTAATATGGATCTAGTCTGATTCAGTGATAGGCTGCCTGTATCATCTGTCATTAATATGAATCTAGTCGGATTCAGGGATAGGCTGCCTGTATCATCTGTCATTAATATGGATCTAGTCTGATTCAGGGATAGGCTGCCTGTATCATCTGTCATTAATATGAATCTAGTCTGATTCAGGGATAGGCCGCCTGTATCATCTGTCATTAATATGGATCTAGTCTGATTCAGGGATAGGCCGCCTGTATTTTTTTATTTTTTTATTTAACCTTTATTTAACTAGGCAAGTCAGTTAAGAACAAATTCTTATTTACAATGATGGCCTAGTGTAACAGTATAGCTTCCATCCCTCTCCTCACCCCAACCTGGGCTTGAACCAGGGACCCTCTGCACACATCAACAACAGTCACCCACGAAGCCTTGTTACCCATCGAGCCACAAAAGCAAGGGGAACAACTACTTCAGGTCTCAGAGCGAGTGACATCACCCAATTGAAACACTACTAGCGCGCACCACCGCTAACTAGCTAGCCATTTCACATCGGCTACACTAGGAACAGTGGGTTAACTGCCTTGTTCAGGGGCAGAACAACAGATTTTTACCTTGTCAGCTCTGGGATTCAATCTAGCAACCTTTCGGTTACTGGCCCAAAGCTCTAACCACTAGGCTTCCTGCCGACCCGTGATTTGCAATTTGTCATTACGGATCAGAAAATGTTCTCACTCTGAAATGCTTTTTCCTAATTGACTTTTGACATTTGGTGAATTTGGTTCACTGTGACCATCTCAGATATAATTTTTCAACATTAAGAGGATATTTAAATGTCTGTGAGGTTCCCATCCATCATTGTCAATACGAATCGTAAAAGATGGCGTTCCTTTGAAATGCCTATAACCTTTAATACTGCATGGGTCCATTATCCTGCTTCACCTACACTAAGATACTTAAAACTTTGTGAACTCACACAACTTCAGACCCAAACCCTTTCAGACAATTAATGACCGCATCGTATTAAACCGTTATGACATCGCTGTCTGATCTCTTCCTGGATTCAGACACTTCACACATGAATATGAACATTCCCCAACACACAGTTAACCAATTAACCAATCAGATACATTATGATGAGATGGTAGAGATGGGAAAATACCTTGATGAAGGAATCAGCCGTAACATATTGATTTTAAAAATGAAATGGAGATTTTTCTAATCCATTGTGCTACTAACAGCCACAACTGACAGAAACACAGGACTCCATCAGTTCAGGTGACCACAGCTCATTCCTCATGTTATCACCTCATCATGACCAAAACCACCTAACACAGAAAACAGGTGTTCCAGACCAGAGCAATGCTCGTGTTCCCAGTGGTACTATAGCTCAACTAAGACAGGGACACAACCTAATCTCACACACACACAGAGAGAGAGAGGGGCTCACCTATGAGTTAACTAATGATAGACATTTATGATTCACACGTTCAGTGTACCATAGTTGAACTAGGACAGGGGACAGACAACTATATCTCACACACACACACACACACACACACACACACACACACACACACACACACACACACACACACACACACACACACACACACACACACACACACACACACACACACAGGATCAGGCAGACCAGAGATGATCAGACAGAACAGAGAGGATCAGACAGAACAGAGAGGATCAGACAGGATCCGACAGAACAGAGAGGATCAGACAGGATCAGGCAGACCAGAGAGGATCAGACAGACCAGACAGGATCAGACAGAACAGAGAGGATCAGACAGAACAGAGAGGATCAGACAGGATCAGACAGAACAGAGAGGATCAGGCAGACCAGAGAGGATCAGGCAGACCAGAGAGGATCAGACAGACCAGAGAGGATCAGACAGAACAGAGAGGATCAGACAGACCAGACAGGATCAGACAGAACAGAGGGGCTCACCTATGAGTTAATCCGGCCAACAGGGCAGTAGTGGTACAGAACGTGGGACTGCAGTGGCAGAAGGGAGGACTGCTGTGGGTGGCTGTAACAGCCATGGACAGACGGTTGTTTTAATGCTGTCCAGTGATGGCTCAGCACTATCCTGCCTAACTCTTTATGGACTTGAAGACCAACCCAGACCAATGGGCCGACACTCTTCTGAAAGTCTATCTCATCCCCCCAGTGCCCCCACCCTGCCCCTCCACTCCCCAGTGGCCCCACCCTGCCACCCACCCCCCAGTGCCCCTGCCCCTCCACTCCCAGTGCCCCCCCCTGCCCCTCCACTCCCCAGTGCCCCCACCCTGCCCCTCCACTCCCCAGTGCCCCCACCATGCCACCCACCCCCCAGTGCCCCCCCTGCCCCTCCACTCCCCAGTGCCCCCACCCTGCCCCTCCACTCCCTAGTGCCCCCCCCCCCCACCATGCCACCCACTCCCCAGTGCCCCCACCATGCCACCCTCTCCCTCAGGCACAGACACCTACCCATCCCTTCACTTGGCAGGCTGCAGCCACTGCCCTCAGGATCCTTTCATATAAATAACCCCAGCCTTCAAGACTGTTATTCTTCTTTCATATAAATAACCCCAGCCTTCAAGACTGTTATTCTTCTTTTATGCCGTATTGACATAGTGCTGCCCCCTGCCTGTCTGACAGAGAGTAATGCCACCTAGTCCCACCTCGTCCCACCATGGGGTTTACTTCCAGGTTTACTCAACTCAGAATGACACTTATGAACAGGATATATTGTTACCGTCTAAGGGCCCAGGGTTGATTTGGAGACATGGGATTTAGTTGATTATGTTCATGGAGAACAAGTTCATCCTTTTTCTTGTTTTTTATCTCAAATGTCACCTGGCTCTCCGAGGGTGTCTTAGGGGGAGTTGGGATATGTAAAAAACTCATTTCCATTTCACACATGTATATTAATACACACTTGTACATGTGTGAAATAGGACAAATATTATGACTAGAGTTGGACTTTATAGATGTACTGTTTCTGTACAGTGGTTAAGGATAAGTGGAAGTAATATGCTTGGGTAGATCCTACTAGAGAAAAGCTTTAAACAACAGTTACATCTGAAGACGAGCCATTGCTTCCTGTTTGTTGGAAAGCCAAATGAAAGTGTATTGGTGTTATAGCAGACGTTCTAGTGGCTGCAGCAGGATGGTTATGTTACTGGCTCCTAACTACGCAGTAACACGTCAACAAGTACAGTCATTATTTCAAATGTAGAACAAATGGTCCGTGTTTAAAAGGTTTAAACAACAGTTATCTCTGAAGACGAGACATTGTCCCTGTTTCCTGGTAAAGTAGTAAACTGTAGAAACAAGATGGCTCCATGTTATGAACAGAAATTGCATCAGCTAAAAGTAAAAATCTGCCCTTCACTGCCAAGCTGTTTCAGGTCATCTGATTTAGCTTATCAATAGGAAACCCCTTCTAACTGAGAACAGTGTTTTCAATAGGAAACCCCTTCTAACTGAGAACAGTGTTTTCAATAGGAAACCCCTTCTAACTGAGAACAGTGTTTTCAATAGGAAACCCCTTCTAACTGAGAACAGTGTTTCTGCAGATAGTGAACTGTTAGAGATGCTTCTGTAGAACAGATGGTACAACCTGAATGTCTCCCTGTCCGTCAATGTGTTACCTGATGGAGCCATAGACAGGGTGGCCAGCCCTAAAGGCCTTACCTCCTGCCCTGCTCTAACCAGCCCTCAACCTGGAGAGCTACCCTCCTGCAGGCCTTACCTCCAGCCCTGCTCTAACCAGCCCTCATCCTAGAGAGCTACCCTCCTGCAGGCCTTACCTCCAGCCCTGCTCTAACCAGCCCTCATCCTGGAGAGCCACCCTCCTGCAGGCCTTACCTCCAGCCCTGCTCTAACCAGCCCTAATCCTGGAGAGCTACCCTCCTGCAGGCCTTACCTCCAGCCCTGCTCTAACCAGCCCCCTTCCTGGAGAGCTACCCTCCTCCTAGAGAGCTACCCTCCTGCAGGCCTTACCTCCAGCCCTGCTCTAACCAGCCCTCATCCTGGAGAGCTACCCTCCTCCTGGAGAGCTACCCTCCTGCAGGCCTTACCTCCAGCCCTGCTCTAACCAGCCCTCATCCTGGAGAGCTACCCTCCTCCTGGAGAGCTACCCTCCTGCAGGCCTTACCTCCAGTCCTGCTCTAACCAGCCCTCATCCTGGAGAGCTACCCTCCTGCAGGCCTTACCTCCAGCCCTGCTCTAACCAGCCCCTTCCTGGAGAGCTACCCTCCTCCTAGAGAGCTACCCTCCTGCAGGCCTTACCTCCAGCCCTGCTCTAACCAGCCCTCATCCTGGAGAGCTACCCTCCTGCAGGTCTTACCTCCAGCCCTGCTCTAACCAGCCCTCCTCCTGGAGAGCTACCCTCCTGCAGGTCTTACCTCCAGCCCTGTTCTAACCAGCCCTCCTCCTGGAGAGCTACCCTCCTGCAGGTCTTACCTCCAGTCCTGTTGTAACCAGCCCTCCTCCTGGAGAGCTACCCTCCTGCAGGCCTTACCTCCAGCCCTGTTCTAACCAGCCTATCCTCCTGGAGAGCTACCCTCCTGCAGGTCTTACCTCCAGCCCTGTTCTAACCAGCCCTCCTCCTGGAGAGCTACCCTCCTGCAGGTCTTACCTCCAGCCCTGTTCTAACCAGCCCTCCTCCTGGAGAGCTACCCTCCTGCAGGCCTTACCTCCAGCCCTGTTCTAACCAGCCCTCCTCCTGGAGAGCTACCCTACTGCAGGCCTTACCTCCAGCCCTGTTCTAACCAGCCCTCCTCCTGGAGAGCTACCCTCCTGCAGGCCTTACCTCCAGCCCTGTTCTAACCAGCCCTCCTCCTGGAGAGCTACCCTCCTGCAGGCCTTACCTCCAGCCCTGTTCTAACCAGCCCTCCTCCTGGAGAGCTACCCTCCTGCAGGTCTTACCTCCAGTCCTGCTCTAACCAGCCCTCCTCCTGGAGAGCTACCCTCCTGCAGGCCTTACCTCCAGCCCTGTTCTAACCAGCCCTCCTCCTGGAGAGCTACCCTCCTGCAGGTCTTACCTCCAGTCCTGTTCTAACCAGCCCTCCTCCTGGAGAGCTACCCTCCTGCAGGCCTTACCTCCAGCCCTGTTCTAACCAGCCCTCCTCCTGGAGAGCTACCCTCCTGCAGGTCTTACCTCCAGCCCTGTTCTAACCAGCCTTCCTCCTGGAGAGCTACCCTCCTGCAGGCCTTACCTCCAGCCCTGTTCTAACCAGCCTTCCTCCTGGAGAGCTACCCTCCTGCAGGCCTTACCTCCAGCCCTGTTCTAACCAGCCTTCCTCCTAGAGAGCTACCCTCCTGCAGGTCTTACCTCCAGTCCTGCTCTAACCAGCCCCTTCCTGGACAGCTACCCTCCTCCTAGAGAGCTACCCTCCTGCAGGCCTAACCTCCAGCCCTGCTCTAACCAGCCCTCATCCTGGAGAGCTACCCTCCTCCTGGAGAGCTACCCTCCTGCAGGCCTTACCTCCAGCCCTGTTCTAACCAGCCCTCCTCCTGGAGAGCTACCCTCCTGCAGGCCTTACCTCCAGCCCTGTTCTAACCAGCCCTCCTCCTGGAGAGCTACCCTCCTGCAGGCCTTACCTCCAGCCCTGTTCTAACCAGCCCTCCTCCTGGAGAGCGACCCTCCTGCAGGCCTTACCTCCAGCCCTGTTCTAACCAGCCCTCCTCCTGGAGAGCTACCCTCCTGCAGGCCTTACCTCCAGCCCTGTTCTAACCAGCCCTCCTCCTGGAGAGCTACCCTCCTGCAGGCCTTACCTCCAGCCCTGTTCTAACCAGCCCTCCTCCTGGAGAGCTACCCTCCTGCAGGCCTTACCTCCAGCCCTGTTCTAACCAGCCTTCCTCCTGGAGAGCTACCCTCCTGCAGGCCTTACCTCCAGCCCTGTTCTAACCAGCCCTCCTCCTGGAGAGCTACCCTCCTGCAGGCCTTACCTCCAGCCCTGTTCTAACCAGCCCTCCTCCTGGAGAGCTACCCTCCTGCAGGTCTTACCTCCAGTCCTGCTCTAACCAGCCCTCCTCCTGGAGAGCTACCCTCCTGCAGGCCTTACCTCCAGCCCTGTTCTAACCAGCCCTCCTCCTGGAGAGCTACCCTCCTGCAGGTCTTACCTCCAGTCCTGTTCTAACCAGCCCTCCTCCTGGAGAGCTACCCTCCTGCAGGCCTTACCTCCAGCCCTGTTCTAACCAGCCCTCCTCCTGGAGAGCTACCCTCCTGCAGGTCTTACCTCCAGCCCTGTTCTAACCAGCCTTCCTCCTGGAGAGCTACCCTCCTGCAGGCCTTACCTCCAGCCCTGTTCTAACCAGCCTTCCTCCTGGAGAGCTACCCTCCTGCAGGCCTTACCTCCAGCCCTGTTCTAACCAGCCTTCCTCCTGGAGAGC
Organism: Salmo trutta; assembly: GCF_901001165.1. NCBI lineage: Eukaryota > Metazoa > Chordata > Actinopteri > Salmoniformes > Salmonidae > Salmo > Salmo trutta. Next base: position 878,692 of record NC_042985.1, on the reverse strand, counting down.
TACCCTCCTGCAGGTCTTACCTCCAGTCCTGCTCTAACCAGCCCCTTCCTGGAGAGCTACCCTCCTCCTAGAGAGCTACCCTCCTGCAGGCCTTACCTCCAGCCCTGCTCTAACCAGCCCTCATCCTGGAGAGCTACCCTCCTCCTGGAGAGCTACCCTCCTGCAGGCCTTACCTCCAGCCCTGTTCTAACCAGCCCTCCTCCTGGAGAGCTACCCTCCTGCAGGCCTTACCTCCAGCCCTGTTCTAACCAGCCTTCCTCCTAGAGAGCTACCCTCCTGCAGGTCTTACCTCCAGCCCTGTTCTAACCAGCCCTCCTCCTGGAGAGCTACCCTCCTGCAGGTCTTACCTCCAGCCCTGTTCTAACCAGCCCTCCTCCTGGAGAGCTACCCTCCTGCAGGCCTTACCTCCAGCCCTGTTCTAACCAGCCCTCCTCCTGGAGAGCTACCCTCCTGCAGGTCTTACCTCCAGCCCTGTTCTAACCAGCCCTCCTCCTGGAGAGCTACCCTCCTGCAGGTCTTACCTCCAGCCCTGTTCTAACCAGCCTTCCTCCTGGAGAGCTACCCTCCTGCAGGCCTTACCTCCAGCCCTGTTCTAACCAGCCCTCCTCCTGGAGAGCTACCCTCCTGCAGGCCTTACCTCCAGCCCTGTTCTAACCAGCCCTCCTCCTGGAGAGCTACCCTCCTGCAGGTCTTATCTCCAGCCCTGTTCTAACCAGCCCTCCTCCTGGAGAGCTACCCTCCTGCAGGCCTTACCTCCAGCCCTGTTCTAACCAGCCCTCCTCCTGGAGAGCTACCCTCCTGCAGGTCTTACCTCCAGTCCTGCTCTAACCAGCCCTCCTCATGGAGAGCTACCCTCCTGCAGGTCTTACCTCCAGCCCTGTTCTAACCAGCCCTCCTCCTGGAGAGCTACCTTCCTCCTGGAGAGCTACCCTCCTGCAGGTCTTACCTCCAGTCCTGTTCTAACCAGCCCTCCTCCTGGAGAGCTACCCTCCTGCAGGTCTTACCTCCAGCCCTCCTCCTGGAGAGCTACCCTCCTGCAGGTCTTACCTCCAGCCCTCCTCCTGGAGAGCTACCCTCCTGCAGGCCTTACCTCCAGCCCTGTTCTAACACACCTAATTCTACTCTACACTCTTGTTAACAGTTGGTAGTCAACATGTGATTAAGTTCTAGTGATTTCAGATATGTGTCATCAGGTGTAGTTTTACTGTAATGATGAAATGGGTGACATGAGATGTAGAGAGACCCACTCAGACATTCTGGAACGTTTGGTTGGTATCCACCCTGCAGGCGAATGAGAGGCCAGCAATTCATTCACAACAAGAAGAATAAACAACTATTTATGTATGAATAATTACAACGTCATTACTGGGAAAATAGCAAGAATTTTAGTTAGCATGAACTTTCACCGTAAGGAAACAAATAAATTATTTTGAAATTGGGGTGAACTACCCCTTTAAGAACACACGTATCTGACCTTTTAGGTCCTAAAATACATTTCAACCACATTGTTGCCATGACCTTTCTCCAAGAACACATCCGAACCGTCAGTCTAACATACTGTAGATTCATAGATCCTTTTAAAGCAAACTTTACTGTACATGAATCTACTACCACATCTCTTATCTACGTCCTTAGAGACCAAAGTAACATTTAAAGTCATCTTCCACAGAAACCTCATACCCACTCCAATAGACCAAGTCACCTTGTTCTTGGCTGCTGTTTTTCATCCCATGGAGAATGTTGAACTAGTTGAGTGTACCTATTTCAAAGATCCCAGGGAGGGGGTAACGGGTGAGGAAGGGAGGGAGGGAGGGGGTAAGGGGTGAGGAAGGGGGAGGAAGGGAGGGAGAGGGTAAGGGGTGAGGAATGGGGAGGAAGGGAGGTGGTAAGGGGAAAGGAAGGGAGAGGGTAAGGGGAGGAAGGGGGGAGGAAGGGAGGGGGTAAGGGGAGGAAGGGGGGAGGAAGGGAGGGGGTAAGGGGGAGGAAGGGGGGAGGAAGGGAGGGGGTAAGGGGAGGAAGGGGGATGGAAGGGAGGGGGTAAGAGGAAGGAAGGGGGGAAGAAAGGCGGAGGTAAGGAGGGAGGAAGGGAGGGGGTAAGGAGAGAGGAAGGGGGAAGAAGGGAATAGGTAAGGGATGAGGAAGGGAGGGGGTAAGGGGTGAGGAAGGTGTAAGGAAGGGGGAGGAAGGGTGTGCCGAGGAGGAATGATAGGTGTATTTGTCTACATTTTCGTATCTCTTTCCTGCAGTCAATGGCCAAAAGCACCCTAATTGGCCACATGGGTGAAATAATTAATGTCAAACAGTTTTGTTATAAAGTGTAATATTGGGATTCAAACTCAAAATGTAATACATTTCATCTCTATATCTGAAATGGTACAGGGGTCTTCTTTTTTTAAGTCCATAACCATGTGTGTGAGGTGTAAACTTTTGTTTCAAAGTAGATTTGTTTAAGACAACCAAGAATCACTCTGTGTGACCCTGATTTAGTCCAACGCAGTGAAAGGTTACTGTAAGTAGAGCTGTTATTATAGGCCCAGCCTCCATGGATCAAAACCCAACACCACAACTGGTCCTGCCAGTCCAGCTAGCCTCCAGACATCCTTCTAGAACATTGCTGAAACAGTCCGGACCTCACGTCAGAGTCTACTGCATGGAACCGTTTAGAACTCTGGTATAGTCCAGACCTCACGTCAGAGTCTACTGCATGGAACCGTTTAGAACTCTGGAATAGTCCAGAACTCACATCAGAGTCTACTGCATGTAACCGTTTAGAACTCTGGAATAGTCCAGAACTCACATCAGAGTCTACTGCATGGAACCGTTTAGAACTCTGGAATAGTCCAGACCTCACGTCAGAGTCTACTGCATGGAACCGTTTAGAACAGAGGAATAGTCCAGAACTCACATCAGAGTCTACTGCATGTAACCGTTTAGAACAGTGGAATAGTCCAGACCTCACGTCAGAGTCTACTGCATGGAACCGTTTAGAACTCTGGAATAGTCCAGACCTCACGTCAGAGTCTACTGCATGGAACCGTTTAGAACTCTGGAATAGTCCAGACCTCACGTCAGAGTCTACTGCATGGAACCGTTTAGAACTCTGGAATAGTCCAGACCTCACGTCAGAGTCTACTGCATGGAACCGTTTAGAACTCTGGAATAGTCCAGAACTCACGTCAGAGTCTACTGCATGGAACCGTTTAGAACTCTGGAATAGTCCAGACCTCACGTCAGAGTCTACTGCATGGAACTGTTTAGAACAGTGGAATAGTCCAGAACTCACATCAGAGTCTACTGCATGGAATCGTTTAGAACAGTGGAATAGTCCAGAACTCACGTCAGAGTCTACTGCATGGAACCGTTTAGAACTCTGGAATAGTCCAGACCTCACGTCAGAGTCTACTGCATGGAACCGTTTAGAACTCTGGAATAGTCCAGAACTCACATCAGAGTCTACTGCATGGAATCGTTTAGAACAGTGGAATAGTCCAGAACTCACATCAGAGTCTACTGCATGGAACCGTTTAGAACTCTGGAATAGTCCAGAACTCACATCAGACTCTACTGCATGGAACCGTTTAGAACTCTGGAATAGTCCAGAACTCACGTCAGAGTCTACTGCATGGAACCGTTTAGAACAGTGGAATAGTCCAGAACTCACATCAGAGTCTACTGCATGTAACCGTTTAGAACTCTGGAATAGTCCAGACCTCACGTCAGAGTCTACTGCATGGAACCGTTTAGAACAGTGGAATAGTCCAGAACTCACATCAGAGTCTACTGCATGGAACCGTTTAGAACTCTGGAATAGTCCAGACCTCACGTCAGAGTCTACTGCATGGAACCGTTTAGAACTCTGGAATAGTCCAGACCTCACGTCAGAGTCTACTGCATGGAACCGTTTAGAACAGTGGAATAGTCCAGAACTCACGTCAGAGTCTACTGCATGGAACCGTTTAGAACTCTGGAATAGTCCAGAACTCACATCAGAGTCTACTGCATGGAACCGTTTAGAACAGTGGAATAGTCCAGAACTCACATCAGAGTCTACTGCATGGAACCGTTTAGAACTCTGGAATAGTCCAGACCTCACGTCAGAGTCTACTGCATGGAACCGTTTAGAACTCTGGAATAGTCCAGACCTCACGTCAGAGTCTACTGCATGGAACCGTTTAGAACAGTGGAATAGTCCAGAACTCACGTCAGAGTCTACTGCATGGAACCGTTTAGAACTCTGGAATAGTCCAGAACTCACATCAGAGTCTACTGCATGGAACCGTTTAGAACAGTGGAATAGTCCAGAACTCACATCAGAGTCTACTGCATGTAACCGTTTAGAACTCTGGTATAGTCCAGAACTCACGTCAGAGTCTACTGCATGGAACCGTTTAGAACTCTGGAATAGTCCAGAACTCACGTCAGAGTCTACTGCATGTAACCGTTTAGAACTCTGGAATAGTCCAGAACTCACATCAGAGTCTACTGCATGGAACCGTTTAGAACTCTGGAATAGTCCAGACCTCACGTCAGAGTCTACTGCATGGAACCGTTTAGAACAGTGGAATAGTCCAGAACTCACATCAGAGTCTACTGCATGGAACCGTTTAGAACAGTGGAATAGTCCAGAACTCACATCAGAGTCTACTGCATGGAACCGTTTAGAACAGTGGAATAGTCCAGAACTCACGTCAGAGTCTACTGCATGGAACCGTTTAGAACTCTGGAATAGTCCAGACCTCACATCAGAGTCTACTGCATGGAACCGTTTAGAACTCTGGAATAGTCCAGAACTCACGTCAGAGTCTACTGCATGGAACCGTTTAGAACTCTGGAATAGTCCAGACCTCACGTCAGAGTCTACTGCATGGAACCGTTTAGAACTCTGGAATAGTCCAGAACTCACGTCAGAGTCTACTGCATGTAACCGTTTAGAACTCTGGTATAGTCCAGAACTCACGTCAGAGTCTACTGCATGGAACCGTTTAGAACTCTGGAATAGTCCAGAACTCACATCAGAGTCTACTGCATGGAATCGTTTAGAACAGTGGAATAGTCCAGAACTCACATCAGAGTCTACTGCATGGAACCGTTTAGAACTCTGGAATAGTCCAGAACTCACATCAGACTCTACTGCATGGAACCGTTTAGAACTCTGGAATAGTCCAGAACTCACGTCAGAGTCTACTGCATGGAACCGTTTAGAACAGTGGAATAGTCCAGAACTCACATCAGAGTCTACTGCATGTAACCGTTTAGAACTCTGGAATAGTCCAGACCTCACGTCAGAGTCTACTGCATGGAACCGTTTAGAACAGTGGAATAGTCCAGAACTCACATCAGAGTCTACTGCATGGAACCGTTTAGAACTCTGGAATAGTCCAGACCTCACGTCAGAGTCTACTGCATGGAACCGTTTAGAACTCTGGAATAGTCCAGACCTCACGTCAGAGTCTACTGCATGGAACCGTTTAGAACAGTGGAATAGTCCAGAACTCACGTCAGAGTCTACTGCATGGAACCGTTTAGAACTCTGGAATAGTCCAGAACTCACATCAGAGTCTACTGCATGGAACCGTTTAGAACAGTGGAATAGTCCAGAACTCACATCAGAGTCTACTGCATGGAACCGTTTAGAACTCTGGAATAGTCCAGACCTCACGTCAGAGTCTACTGCATGGAACCGTTTAGAACTCTGGAATAGTCCAGACCTCACGTCAGAGTCTACTGCATGGAACCGTTTAGAACAGTGGAATAGTCCAGAACTCACGTCAGAGTCTACTGCATGGAACCGTTTAGAACTCTGGAATAGTCCAGAACTCACATCAGAGTCTACTGCATGGAACCGTTTAGAACAGTGGAATAGTCCAGAACTCACATCAGAGTCTACTGCATGTAACCGTTTAGAACTCTGGTATAGTCCAGAACTCACGTCAGAGTCTACTGCATGGAACCGTTTAGAACTCTGGAATAGTCCAGAACTCACGTCAGAGTCTACTGCATGTAACCGTTTAGAACTCTGGAATAGTCCAGAACTCACATCAGAGTCTACTGCATGGAACCGTTTAGAACTCTGGAATAGTCCAGACCTCACGTCAGAGTCTACTGCATGGAACCGTTTAGAACAGTGGAATAGTCCAGAACTCACATCAGAGTCTACTGCATGGAACCGTTTAGAACAGTGGAATAGTCCAGAACTCACATCAGAGTCTACTGCATGGAACCGTTTAGAACAGTGGAATAGTCCAGAACTCACGTCAGAGTCTACTGCATGGAACCGTTTAGAACTCTGGAATAGTCCAGACCTCACATCAGAGTCTACTGCATGGAACCGTTTAGAACTCTGGAATAGTCCAGAACTCACGTCAGAGTCTACTGCATGGAACCGTTTAGAACTCTGGAATAGTCCAGACCTCACGTCAGAGTCTACTGCATGGAACCGTTTAGAACTCTGGAATAGTCCAGAACTCACGTCAGAGTCTACTGCATGTAACCGTTTAGAACTCTGGTATAGTCCAGAACTCACGTCAGAGTCTACTGCATGTAACCGTTTAGAACAGTGGAATAGTCCAGAACTCACATCAGAGTCTACTGCATGGAACCGTTTAGAACTCTGGAATAGTCCAGACCTCACGTCAGAGTCTACTGCATGGAACCGTTTAGAACTCTGGAATAGTCCAGACCTCACGTCAGAGTCTACTGCATGGAACCGTTTAGAACTCTGGAATAGTCCAGAACTCACGTCAGAGTCTACTGCATGGAACCGTTTAGAACTCTGGAATAGTCCAGACCTCACATCAGACTCTACTGCATGGAACCGTTTAGAACTCTGGAATAGTCCAGACCTCACGTCAGAGTCTACTGCATGGAACCGTTTAGAACTCTGGAATAGTCCAGACCTCACGTCAGAGTCTACTGCATGGAACCGTTTAGAACTCTGGAATAGTCCAGACCTCACGTCAGAGTCTACTGCATGGAACCGTTTAGAACTCTGGAATAGTCCAGACCTCACGTCAGAGTCTACTGCATGGAACCGTTTAGAACAGTGGAATAGTCCAGAACTCACATCAGAGTCTACTGCATGGAACCGTTTAGAACTCTGGAATAGTCCAGAACTCACATCAGAGTCTACTGCATGGAACCGTTTAGAACTCTGGAATAGTCCAGAACTCACATCAGAGTCTACTGCATGGAACCGTTTAGAACAGTGGAATAGTCCAGAACTCACATCAGAGTCTACTGCATGGAACCGTTTAGAACTCTGGAATAGTCCAGAACTCACATCAGACTCTACTGCATGGAACCGTTTAGAACTCTGGAATATTCCAGACCTCACGTCAGAGTCTACTGCATGGAACCGTTTAGAACTCTGGAATAGTCCAGAACTCACGTCAGAGTCTACTGCATGGAACCGTTTAGAACTCTGGAATAGTCCAGAACTCACATCAGAGTCTACTGCATGGAACCGTTTAGAACAGTGGAATAGTCCAGACCTCACATCAGAGTCTACTGCATGGAACCGTTTAGAACTCTGGAATATTCCAGACCTCACGTCAGAGTCTACTGCATGGAACCGTTTAGAACTCTGGAATAGTCCAGAACTCACGTCAGAGTCTACTGCATGGAACCGTTTAGAACAGTGGAATAGTCCAGAACTCACATCAGAGTCTACTGCATGGAACCGTTTAGAACAGTGGAATAGTCCAGACCTCACGTCAGAGTCTACTGCATGGAACCGTTTAGAACTCTTGAATAGTCCAGAACTCACATCAGAGTCTACTGCATGTAACCGTTTAGAACTCTGGAATAGTCCAGAACTCACGTCAGAGTCTACTGCATGGAACCGTTTAGAACTCTGGAATAGTCCAGAACTCACATCAGAGTCTACTGCATGGAACCGTTTAGAACTCTGGAATAGTCCAGAACTCACATCAGACTCTACTGCATGGAACCGTTTAGAACTCTGGAATATTCCAGACCTCACGTCAGAGTCTACTGCATGGAACCGTTTAGAACTCTGGAATAGTCCAGAACTCACGTCAGAGTCTACTGCATGGAACCGTTTAGAACTCTGGAATAGTCCAGAACTCACATCAGAGTCTACTGCATGGAACCGTTTAGAACAGTGGAATAGTCCAGACCTCACATCAGAGTCTACTGCATGGAACCGTTTAGAACTCTGGAATATTCCAGACCTCACGTCAGAGTCTACTGCATGGAACCGTTTAGAACTCTGGAATAGTCCAGAACTCACGTCAGAGTCTACTGCATGGAACCGTTTAGAACAGTGGAATAGTCCAGAACTCACATCAGAGTCTACTGCATGGAACCGTTTAGAACAGTGGAATAGTCCAGACCTCACGTCAGAGTCTACTGCATGGAACCGTTTAGAACTCTTGAATAGTCCAGAACTCACATCAGAGTCTACTGCATGGAACCGTTTAGAACTCTGGAATAGTCCAGAACTCACATCAGAGTCTACTGCATGGAACCGTTTAGAATTATGTTTAATCCTACTGAGAGCTTTTGTTCTTGGACTTTTTTCTTGGATGGTTTCTAAGCTTTTCTAGGAAGATTTTTTTTAAGTATTATTTATTCTCGAGTATGGTCTTCCATGATTTAAGTAGTTAAACAATTTTTTTGAAATATTTGAACTATTTGACCAAGATGACATAGGTACAGGTACAGCTGTGCATTGTTGAAGTATGGTGGGTAGAATTTTGGAAAGTTGCAGAATATTTTACCATCATTAGCAGTAACTGTAGATGTTGATATAAGTTGTAATTTTTACAATAAGGTCTCTTTCACTTAGAGGTAGTTGTCCACACACATTATAAACAGAATATCTATGAGAAACAGTTGTCCACTCACATTATAAACAGAATGTCTCTGAGAAACAGTTGTCCACTCACATTATTGACAGAATATCTCTGAGAAACAGTTGTCCACTCACATTATAAACAGAATATCTCTGAGAAACAGTTGTTCACTCACATTATAAACAGAATATCTCTGAGAAACAGAGATACAGAGAAACATAATTCCTCATATCAGCATAAACCAAAAAAAGGGTATTTCAAATTCATGAAATCCAAAATACAAAGAATTGTAGCAGAAATTGTTGCAAAACTTGTTGCAAAAATGATGAAATATCACATCTGAAGAGTATTTGCTATATTCAATATCCAGAAAATATGATTGTGTAAGACCCAAAGAAGGTGTTCAACTAAGATAAAATGTCCACCTACAATAAGTTGTTGACAGGAAAGCCTTCCCAGTAGCTCAGTTGGTAGAGCATGGTGTTTGCAACGCCAGGGTAGTGGGTTCGATTCACACGGGGGGCCAGCACAGAAAAAAATAAAAATAAATGAAATGTATGCATTCACTACTGTAAGTCGCTCTGGATAAGAGCGTCTGCTAAATGACTAAAATGTAAAAATGTAAATGTACAGAAAACATGTAAGAATCCTTTTCATATGAATTGCTGCTGGTCAAAAAAAAAAAATGTGTTGCATTGCAGCATGACATGCCAAGAAAGTAGATCAAGCATTAAATGTAATGACCCTAAACAAACAAACTGTTTACCTGTTAACAAAACTGTTTAAATGGTCTTGTTTTCTACATCACGGTTCATATTATTTTAGTTCAATGTCATTTACACTGATCCTCACCATGAGAATCAACCCCTTCCCACATTTCCAGCATCTCTTTACTCCAGTACACTGCTCTTCCACAATAATCTATTTCCTCTGATATTTTCAGACAAATGTTTCTTCATTCACAAATTAAAAAGCATCTCACAAATCTACCAGAAATACAACTTCAAACATGTATGTATGCATTTTGCAACCACAAACACAAGGAAATGAAAAGTTTCTCTGCCAGACAAGGCTCCGCTGATAACCAGGTGTAGCAGTGGTAAGGTGTTAGGACTGCTGTTGGGACTCTGCTGTTGGGCCCAAATAGTTTGTGGGCACCGTTTGTCACCGTTATAGTGCAATTAATGTATTGTTTAGTGTTGTGTCGTGACTTTGCTGTCATGCATAAGAAAATAAACATTGTTAGCCCAACCAAGATTTAGATGTTAAAAATGCCACTGTGTACCGATAAAAGAACATCTCACAAATCCACCAGAAACACAACTTCAACATGTTATGGATACATTTTGCAACCACAAAGTCAAGAAAAGGCCCAGGGACAAAGAAAAGGCCCAGGGACAAAGAAAAAGCCCGGGGCAAAGAAAAGGCCCGGGGTCAAAGAAAAGGCCTGGGGTCAAAGAAAAGTCCCGGGGACAAGGAAAAGGCCCGGGGTCAAAGAAAAGGCCCGGGGTCAAAGAAAAGGCCCGGGGTCAAAGAAAAGGCCCAGGGACAAAGAAAAGGCCCGGGATCAAAGAAAAGTCCCGGGGACAAAGAAAAGGCCCAGGGACAAAGAAAAGTCCCGGGGACAAAGAAAAGGCCCAGGGACAAAGAAAAGTCCCGGGGACAAAGAAAAGGCCCGGGGTCAAAGAAAAGGCCCGGGGTCAAAGAAAAGGCCCAGGGATAAAGAAAAGGCCCGGGGATAAATAAAAGGCCCGGGGATAAAGAAAAGGCCCGGGGACAAAGAAAAGGCCCGGGGTCAAAGAAAAGGCCCGGGGTCAAAGAAAAGGCCCGGGGATAAAGAAAAGGCCCAGGGTCAAAGAAAAGGCCCGGGGATGAAGAAAAGGCCCAGGAATAAAGAAAAGGCCCGGGGACAAAGAAAAGGCCCGGGGATAAATAAAAGGCCCGGGGATAAAGAAAAGGCCCAAAGATAAATAAAAACCTCTCAAGGCAATAGAAGAGAAGTAGAGACATTCCCACCTTGGCTTGGATGCAGGCAGACAGACAGGGAGGCAGACAGACTGACAGAGAGGCATTGTGGCAAGGGAGTCAACCTCAGCCAGCTGCTGAGAAAGAAGAACAGGTCCTGTAGTGTGGCCATGAAGTGTTACTTCACTATATATATATGCATTCTCTGATGCTCCTGCAAATGCCATCACAGCTCTTTATGGATCTGTGAACCCCTCCTCCAGACCAATGGGTTAGCGAGGGCATGAAATCTGTCCTTGCTAACTAGCCTGTATAAATAACTCATCCCCAATGACTGTCTACGTCATCGGATATTTCAATTGGTACGTTCGTTCACGCGCATTCTCGCTCAGAAACTTCCTTCACCATGAAGTGGAGTTTAGTCAGCTAGGGTAACTGATGATCGTGGTCTGGAGACTTCTTCCTTCACCATGAAGTGGAGTTTAGTCAGCTAGGCTAACTGATGATCGTGGTCTGGAGACTTCTTCCTTCACCATGAAGTGGAGTTTAGTCAGCTGGGGTAACCTGTGACTTTATCGGCAGCCATTGGAGAAAGTCAGGGTACACCTTTCCTCTTCCATGCATTTAACCTGGCTTTCATCAGGCTTCAGCTAAACGTCTCTTAACCTGGCTTTCATCAGGCTTCGGCTAAACGTCTCTTAACCTGGCTTTCATCAGGCTTCGGCTAAACGTCTCTTAACCTGGCTTCCATCGCTTCGGGCTAAACGTCTCTTAACCTGGCTTTCATCAGGCTTCGGCTAAACATCTCTTAACCTGGCTTTCATCAGGCTTCGGCTAAACATCTCTTAACCTGGCTTTCATCAGGCTTCGGCTAAACGTCTCTTAACCTGGCTTTCATCAGGCTTCGGCTAAACATCTCTTAACCTGGATTTCATCAGGCTTCGGCTAAACGTCTCTTAACCTGGCTTTCATCAGGCGTCGGCTAAACCTCTCTTAACCTGGCTTTCATCAGGCTTCGGCTAAACGTCTCTTAACCTGGCTTTCATAAGGCTTCGGCTAAACCTCTCTTAACCTGGCTTCCATCAGGCTTCGGCTAAACCTCTCTTAACCTGGCTTTCATCAGGCTTCGGCTAAACGTCTCTTAACCTGGCTTTCATCAGGCATAGGCTAAACGTCTCTTAACCTGGCTATCATCAGGCTTCGGCTATACCTCTCTTAACCTGGCTTTCATAAGGCTTCGGCTAAACGTCTCTTAACCTGGCTTTCATCGGGCTTCGGCTAAACGTCTCTTAACCTGACTTTCATCAGGCTTCGGCTAAACCTCTCTTAACCTGGCTTTCATCAGGCTTCGGCTAAACCTCTCTTAACCCGGCTTTCATCAGGCTTCGGCTAAACCTCTCTTAACCTGGCTTTCATCAGGCTTCGGCTAAACCTCTCTTAACCTGGCTTTCATCAAGCTTCGGCTAAACGTCTCTTAACCTGGCTTTCATAAGGCTTCGGCTAAACCTCTCTTAACCTGGCTTCCATCAGGCTTCAGCTAAATGTCTCTTAAACTGGCTTTCATCAGGCTTCGGCTAAACGTCTCTTAACCTGGCTTTCATCAGGCTTTGGCTAAACGTCTCTTAACCTGGCTTTCATCAGGCTTCGGCTAAACCTCTCTTAACCTGGCTTTCATCAGGCTTCGGCTAAACGTCTCTTAACCTGGCTTTCATCAGGCTTCGGTTAAACGTCTCTTAACCTGGCTTTCATCAGGCTTCGGCTAAACCTCTCTTAACCTGGCTTTCATCAGGCTTCGGCTAAACGTCTCTTAACCTGGCTTTCATCAGGCATAGGCTAAACGTCTCTTAACCTGGCTATCATCAGGCTTCGGCTATACCTCTCTTAACCTGGCTTTCATCAGGCTTCGGCTAAACGTCTCTTAACCTGGCTTTCATCGGGCTTCGGCTAAACGTCTCTTAACCTGGCTTTCATCAGGCTTCGGCTAAACCTCTCTTAACCTGGCTTTCATCAGGCTTCGGCTAAACCTCTCTTAACCCGGCTTTCATCAGGCTTCGGCTAAACCTCTCTTAACCTGGCTTTCATCAGGCTTCGGCTAAACCTCTCTTAACCTGGCTTTCATCAAGCTTCGGCTAAACGTCTCTTAACCTGGCTTTCATAAGGCTTCGGCTAAACCTCTCTTAACCTGGCTTCCATCAGGTTTCAGCTAAATGTCTCTTAAACTGGCTTTCATCAGGCTTCGGCTAAACGTCTCTTAACCTGGCTTTCATCAGGCTTTGGCTAAACGTCTCTTAACCTGGCTTTCATCAGGCTTCGGCTAAACCTCTCTTAACCTGGCTTTCATCAGGCTTCGGCTAAACCTCTCTTAACCTGGCTTTCATCAGGCTTCGGCTAAACGTCTCTTAACCTGGCTTTCATCAGGCTTCGGTTAAACGTCTCTTAACCTGGCTTTCATCAGGCTTCGGCTAAACCTCTCTTAACCTGGCTTTCATCAGGCTTCGGCTAAATGTCTCTTAAACTGGCTTTCATCAGGCTTCGGCTAAACGTCTCTTAACCTGGCTTTCACCAGGCTTCAGCTAAACGTCTCTTAACCTGGCTTTCATCGGGCTTCGGCTAAACCTCTCTTAACCTGGCTTTCATCAGGCTTCGGCTAAACCTCTCTTAACCTGGCTTTCATCAGGCTTCGGCTAAACGTCTCTTAACCTGGCTTTCATCAGGCTTCAGCTAAATGTCTCTTAAACTGGCTTTCATCAGGCTTCGGCTAAACGTCTCTTAACTTGGCTTTCATCAGGCTTCGGCTAAACCTCTCTTAACCTGGCTTTCATCAGGCTTCGGCTAAACGTCTCTCTTGCAGAAACTCAACCTGTGTAAGAAAGAACAGAGGAATGATATGTTGTTGTACAGCTAAATGTGAGAAGAAATCTGAACAATGCAAATATAAAATCCATAATTATTCCCACTTTGTTGAGGATATCCACAAGACGTAGGAGATCAAGAAAAAACAAACAAGTACTAAGAAACATGATGAAAACAACTGAACATCCAACAATAACAAATAAAGAGCTGGTTGCTAAGAGACCTCAATCACATCAATGCCAGTCTAACAGACATGATGATCTGTAGAGAAACAAACGGTAGCATTACCAGAGCTAATTGAAGCTGTGGACAGCCTTCAGCATGAACCCGGAAACATGAGAGAAGATGCATAGGAACAGAGGGGGTCTGAGGACTGACAGGGCTGGAGGCTATACAGTCTACCTGATATGATAGTCTGATATAATGATCTTTGTTCCCAAGCATTAACCTGTTCCCAAATCTTAGCCTGTTCCCAAGCATTAGCCTGCTCCCAAGCATTAGCCTGTTCCCAAACATTAGCCTGTTCCCAAGAATTAGCCTGCTCCCAAACCTTAGCCTGTTCCCAAACCTTAACCTGTTCCCAAACCTTAGCCTGTTCCCAAGCATTAGCCTGTTCCCAAACCTTAGCCTGTTCCCAAACCTTAGCCTGCTCCCAAACCTTAGCCTGTTCCCAAACCTTAGCCTGCTCCCAAACCTTAGCCTGCTCCCAAACCTTAGCCTGTTCCCAAGCATTAGCCTGTTCCCAAACCTTAGCCTGCTCCCAAACATTAACCTGTTCCCAAACATTACCCTGTTCCCAAACATTACCCTGTTTCCAAACATTACCCTGTTCCCAAACATTACCCTGTTTCCAAACATTACCCTGTTCCCAAACATTAACCTTATTCTCTAAACAATCTAATCTAATTAAACAACATAATTAAACCAATTATGATAATTGCGTGAATAAAGTAATTGTGCGTGTCTGTTTTAAAATATCCCAAAACATTCTGAGGACATGAAACTATTCTAGCTGTGAAGTAGTAAAGTCTAGTTGGTGTGCTGAAATGCTGAGAAAACATCCTGAATGTTGACATGATAGAAATCAGACTGTTTTCTAAATGTGGTCAGGATCATGATGATATGATACAGCCATCTGTCCTCTCTAGCCATCAGGCAACTTGTCTTCAGGATATTTAAGGAGAACCCGACACCCCAAACCCGACCAGTGCAGTCTGGTCTTTGGCATGCTGCAACAAATGTCAGAGACATCAGCAACTGTCTTCAGCTGTACACTACCAGTAGGGTGGATGAACAGGAACACATACAGACACACAATATAGATGAAGACCTGAAAACCTGAAAGTTCTTTACTGCTACTGAAACGCTAATAACCTCAACCTGATTGTACAGTAACCAAGTACTATGCCTCAACAATACAAACCACCATCCTCTTCACTTGCTCAGTAGGTCCCATGTTTCAAAGTGGCGCCCCTAGTGGTGGTTAGGGAGTAGCGCAGACAGAGTGTAGCTGTTGACAGGAGGGTAAACACTGGTAGGACTTATTGCCTACAGGGATAGTCTTTCACCACGCCTCAACACACTGTAGATCACACAAACCTGCCCAGATCGCTATGGAGACAACACGCCAAATAAAAGTCCCAATTGCTGCAAAATAATTCGAATTAGTCCAAGAAGGCTATAAAAGATATTGGCTGTGGTAAAATGTCAAATAATGTCCTTGTATAGTTCTCAAAAGGTAAGAAATAAAAATCATGACAATTAATCTATTAAATTTAAAGTTACACTCTAAAAGGTACAATCTGGGATATTTCTGGTTGTTCAACATTTCAATTAATGTTGTTAGGCCTATTTACTGTTATTTTATTGCCTACTTTTTATTATTTTTTTACTTTAGTTTATTGGTAAATATTTTCTTAGCTCTTCTTGAACTGCACTGTTGGTTAAGGGCTTGTAAGTAAGTATTTCACAGTAAGGGCTACACTTGTATTGATTTGATTTACCCGTTGATTCTTGGAGAATATAACGTATAAATAGCTTATGAGCTGCCTTGTGAAGTCTTAGTCCACATATTATGTACATGGAGGCCCTGTTGATCGTTCTGCACAGTGTTATTGTAGCTTTAGGCCTATGAGGCCCCAGTAAAAGCAGCATTGTTATGACACAGCTACGGCCAGGAGCCTAACTTTGGTTTCAGATGTGTTATGCTGTCACTACAGTGGTTTCAGATTTGTTATCCTGTCACTACAGTGGTTTCAGATGTGTTATCCTGTCAGATGTGTTATGCTGTCAGATGTGTTATCCTGTCACTACAGTGGTTTCAGATGTGTTATCCTGTCAGTACAGTGGTTTCAGAGGTGTTATCCTGTCAGATGTGTTATGCTGTCAGTACAATGGCGTCAGATGTGTTATCCTGTCACTACAGTGGTTTCAGATTTGTTATCCTGTCACTACAGTGGTTTCAGATGTGTTATCCTGTCAGATGTGTTATCCTGTCACTACAGGGGTTTCAGATGTGTTATCCTGTCACTACAGTGGTTTCAGATGTGTTATCCTGTCACTACAGTGGTTTCAGAGGTGTTATCCTGTCACTACAGTGGTTTCAGATTTGTTATCCTGTCACTACAGTGGTTTCAGATGTGTTATCCTGTCAGATGTGTTATCCTGTCACTACAGGGGTTTCAGATGTGTTATCCTGTCACTACAGTGGTTTCAGATGTGTTATCCTGTCACTACAGTGGTTTCAGATGTGTTATCCTGTCACTACAGTGGTTTCAGATCTGTTATCCTGTCAGATGTGTTATGCTGTCAGTACAGTGGACATTTCCCGCTGTGGACCTTTGTTTGTTCAGAGATGGCAGGCAAATCACACTTCAGGCAAAAACCTACATTTACATATTTCCTGTAAACACATGGAAAGCATTGTTTTTCTTTCTTCCCCTCTCTTCCCAAGGTCACATTACGCAAATGATCCAGACCCAGATGTTATAGGGCTACGAAAGCCCAAACTTCATTCAAAGCTTCAAATACCATTACGGAAATCAAAACGATTACATTTATGTAGTTCCTTTAATTACTGACAGTATCTTCAACATCAACACAGCAGCACTGAGCCCAGTACAGATCCACTGTATTTTGGAATGTCGGGCCATGAGATTTTCCTTGTGTCTTTAGTATGAGATTGCAAAGCTTTGGTTACTTCCTAAAGGTTTTCCAGAAATCCAACTTTAATGTCTGTAAGGATTCTCTATTTGGTTGTTCATTTGTGTGCAGGTAAGAACAGAAAAGCTGTCTAATAGCCAGCCTGTGTATACAGGGGAGCAGAGTAGACCTCTATGGGTTGGCTGTAAATGTGAGCTAAGGAATCCTCTCTGATTAGTGGGCTGGGTGTAGAGGTGGGCTAAGGAAGCCTCTCTGATTGGTTGGTTGGGTGTACAGGTGAGGGGATCGAGCAGTAGGGTCAGCTCAGCTCCACTCCACACTGACTGAGTCCTGGGACATCATGCAGAGGAAGAGCAGCTCCACTCCACACTGACTGAGTCCTGGGACATCATGCAGAGGAAGAGCAGCTCCACCCCACACTGACTGAGTACTGGGACATCATGCAGAGGAAGAGCAGCTTCACTGGGCTCCTCATCACTGCTCTGTGTGCAGTGGTCTCCTGTTGTCTGAACAAACAGTTCCACTATGTGGAGGAAGGAGGAAAGACCTGGGAAAAGGCTCAGCAGTACTGCAGAGAGAAGTACATTGACCTGGCCTTCATCAGCAACCAACAGGAAGTAGTGTGTATTACTGTAGGAATACAGTAATACACACTGTTCGGAAGAGTCCTCTTTCTGTCTGTCTTTTTAATTTGATTCATAGCTAAGGAATACAGTAATACACACTCTTAGGAAGAGTCATGTTTCTGTCTTTATCATTTGATTCATAGCTAAGGAATACAGTAATACAAACTGTTAGAAAGAGTCATGTTTGTCTGTCATCATGATTTGATTCATGGCCAAGGAATACAAATCACTTTTTAGAAAGTCTAAAGTATCTTTTTGTCTGCATGTTCCTGTAAGAGATGATTTTAGGACGACGATAAAGGAGGAAAGCGGTACTAAGCCATGTCAGGCAGTTATACACAGAGTCCTTCTAAAACCAAGAGGAAATCAACATGATGGCTAAAATATTAGGCCTACATCTAGACATAGTTCCTTTAATTACTGACAGTATCTTCAATATCAACACAGCAGCACTGAGCCCTGCACGGATCCACTGTGGAGAGATTTCCATCAACATTTTGGATAGAGGTTATTTTGGAACATTGGACCGTGATAGATTTTCCGTGTGTCTAGGGGTACAATTTTCTTTATAGATACAGGCCTTATTTTACTGCTGTATTCCAGGTTGGGAAAGAGGAGTGTGTGTTTCTTTGATGTGTTTCTAAGGAAGATTTATTTGGTTGTTCATTTGTTTACAACAACATAAAAGCTATCTAATTGGTTGCCAGTGTGTAGGAGAGCTAAGGAAGCGTTCTAATTGGAGAGTTGGGTGAACAGGTGAGTTAAGAAATCAACTCTGATTGGTGGGCTGGGGACAGAATCAGGTATATATGGCGTTCATAAGAACAGCGACAGGCTCAGCTCCACTCCACACTGACTGAGTACTGGGACATCATGCAGAGGAAGAGCAGCTTCACTGGGCTCCTCATCACTGCTCTGTGTGCAGTGGTCTCCTGTTGTCTGAACAAACAGTTCCACTATGTGAATGAAGGAGGAAAGACCTGGGAAAAGGCTCAGCAGTACTGCAGAGAGAAGTACATTGACCTGGCCTTCATCAGCAACCAACAGGAAGTAGATGAGGTCAATAACATATCAAGAACGGATTATGTTTGGATTGGTCTGTACAGAGATCCCTCTCACCCAACAGAGTGGAAGTGGTCTGGAGGGTGGAACTCATCATTCAAGTTTTGGGGGAAAGGCCAGCCAAACAATAAACATGGCAACCAGGACTGTGTCAGTGTGTGGAAGAAAAAGATGAATGATGATCAATGCACTGAACAATATCCCTTCTTGTGCTTTGATCTGAACGTGGTCCTGGTGAAGGAGAACAAGACGTGGGAGGAGGCTCTGGATCACTGCAGGGAGCACTACACTGACCTCACCAGCCTGCTGTCTGAGAATGAGCAGCTCCTCGTCCAGAGAATGATGAATTCAAAGGGGGCCCAGATGGACCATGTGTGGACAGGACTGCGCTTCCTGGCCAGCGAGTGGCTGTGGGTGAACGGGGACCCCCTGGAGTACCAGGGCTGGACCGGGGGGAGGCTGCCCCACTGCCCTGCACAACACCTGTATTGTGGGACCCTGGCCAGAGAGGGAGAGCTTTGGGGAACCAGGGACTGTGAGGAGAGGAGGAACTTCCTCTGCACAACATGAGGGACTCCTACGCCTCGATAACACCGACAGTGTCATTGCCTTTACTTACACCAGAAGTACATTCATTTCCAATGGAAAGCTGTTTGCCTTGCAGCATTGCGTTGCAGAGGCAGGGGCAGTTGCAGTGCATTTTGTGTGGTGGATATGTTGGATTTATGGAACGTTATACATCAAATAGTATATGTTGAGTAAAATGCTGCGTACCATTTTACACAATGACGCTGTAGGTATGATAGAGGCATTAGAGGAGACAGACCGGTCTATATAATTCCTATGAAATAGAGCCCCACAGTGGAAGTGTCATAATACCCATAAAACCTAGAGGTCAAACAGGGAAATGGTTCCAATCGTTTTTTCCACAGGTGAATATATTGAAAAAGTCACCTTGTCCTGACATTTTCAAAATGTCATGTCAGGGTAAGCATTCACGAAACACAGTCATTACTTTAAGTGTTTCTAAAATCCCCTATAGGAAAAACGAATGGTGGAAAAACGATTGGAACCATTTATTTCCCTGTTTGACAACTAGGTTTTATGGGTATTACGACTTATACTGTGTTACTCTATACCTAAAATGAAATCCTATGTAAGCTCAATATTTTCTACTACAAACAGTTAGTATTTCAAATGTATTTAACCAGGAAGTCCCGTTGAGGTCAAATAAATCTTTCTCAGGGTTTGTTCTCGGTTTCTTTTCCATTGTGGACTATCTATTTTTTTGTTAATGTGGAATAGCTAGCTGGTACATCAAGCTGTTATACTGCGAATAGCTAGCTGGTACATCCAGCTGTTATACTGGGAATAGCTAGCTGGAACATCCAGCTGTTATATTGGGAATAGCTAGCTGGTACATCCACCTAATATACTGGGAAAAGCTAGCTGGTACATTACATTTACATTTAAGTCATTTAGCAGACGCTCTTATCCAGAGCGACTTACAAATTGGTACATTCACCTTATGATATCCAGTGGAACAACCACTTTACAATAGTGCATCTAAATCCTTTAAGTACATCCAGCTGTTATACTGGGAATAGCTAGCTGGTACATCCAACAGTTATACTGGGAATAGCTAGCTGGTACATCCAACTGTTATATTGGGAATAGCTAGCTGGTACATCCACCTAATGTACTGGGAATAGCTAGCTGGTACATCCACCAAAAATACTGGGAAGAGCTAGCTGGTACATCCAGCTATTATACTAGGAATATCTAGCTGGTACATCCAGCTGTTATACTAGGAATAGCTAGCTGGTACATCCAACTGTTATACTGGGAATAGCTAGCTTGTACATCCAGCTGTTATACTAGGAATCGATAGCTGGTACATCCACCTAATATACTGGGAATAGCTAGCTGGTACATCCAACTGTTATATTGGGAATAGCTAGCTGGTACATCCACCTAATACACTGGGAATAGCTAGCTGGTACATCCAACTCTTATATTGGGAATGGCTAGCTGATACATCCACCTAATATACTGGGAATAGCTAGCTGGTACATCCAGCTGTTATACAGGGAATAGCTAGCTGGTACATCCAGCTGTTATACTGGGAATAGCTAGCTGGTACATCCAGCTGTTATACTGGGAATAGCTAGCTGGTACATCCACCTAACATACTGGGAATAGCTAGCTGGTATATCCAGCTGTTATACTAGGAATATATAGCTGGTACATCCAGCTGTTATACTAGGAATAGCTAGCTGGTACATCCAACTCTTATACTGGGAATATCTAACTTGTACATCAAACTGTTATACTGGGAATAGCTAGCTGTGACATCCACCTAATATACTGGGAATAGCTAGCTGGTACATCTAACTGTTATACTGGGAATAGCTAGCTGGTACATCCAAATGTAGTACTGGGAATAACTAGCTGGTACATCCACCTAATGTACTGGGAATAGCTAGCTGGTACATCCACCTAAAATACTGGGAAGAGCTAGCTGGTACATCCAGCTATTATACTAGGAATATCTAGCTGGTACATCCAGCTGTTATACTAGCAATAGCTAGCTGGTACATCCAACTGTTATACTGGGAATAGCTAGCTTGTACATCCAGCTGTTATACTAGGAATCGATAGCTGGTACATCCAACTGTTATACTGGTAATGGCTAGCTGGTACATCCACCTAATATACGGGGAATAGCTAGCTGGTACATCTAACTGTTATACTGGGAATAGCTAGCTGGTACATCTAACTATTATACTGGGAATAGCTAGCTGGTACATCCAGCTGTTATACTAGGAATCGAGAGCTGGTACATCCACCTAATATACTGGGAATAGCTAGCTGGTACATCCAACTGTTATATTGGGAATAGCTAGCTGGTACATCCAACTGTTATATTGGGAATAGCTAGCTGGTACATCCACCTAATATACTGGGAATAGCTAGCTGGTACATCAAACTGTTATATTGGGAATAGCTAGCTGGTACATCCACCTAATATACTGGGAATAGCTAGCTGGTACATCAAGCTGTTATACAGGGAATAGCTAACTGGTACATCCAGCTGTTATACTGGGAATAGCTAGCTGGTACATCCAACTGTTATACAGGGAATATCTAAGTTGTACATCCAACTGTTATACTGGGAATAGCTAGCTGTGACATCCACCTAATATACTGGGAATAGCTAGCTGGTACATCCACCTAATATACTGGTAATGGCTAGCTGGTACATCCACCTAATATACTGGGAATAGCTAGCTGGTACATCTAACTGTTATACTGGGAATAGCTAGCTGGTACATCCACCTAATATACTGGTAATGGCTAGCTGGTACATCCACCTAATATACTGGGAATAGCTAGCTGGTACATCTAACTGTTATACTGGGAATAGCTAGCTGGTACATCTAACTGTTATTCTAGGAATCGAGAGCTGGTACATCCACCTAATATACTTGGAATAGCTTGCTGGTACATCCAGCTGTTATACTAGGAATAGCTTGCTGGTACATCACACTGTTATACTGGGAATAGATAGCTGGTACATCCAGCTGTTAAACTTGGAATAGCCAGCTGGTACATCTAACTGTTATACTGGGAATAGCTAGCTGGTACATCCAACTGTTATATTGGGAACAGCTAGCTGGTACATCCACCTAATATACTGGTAATAGCTAGCTAGGACATCCACCTAATATACTGGGAATAGCTAGCTTGTACATCCACCTAATATACTGGTAATAGCTAGCTTGTACATCCAACTGTTATACTGGGAATAGCTAGCTGGTACATCCAGCTGTTA
Source organism: Salmo trutta (assembly GCF_901001165.1). Taxonomy (NCBI): domain Eukaryota; kingdom Metazoa; phylum Chordata; class Actinopteri; order Salmoniformes; family Salmonidae; genus Salmo; species Salmo trutta. The sequence goes on along the minus strand of NC_042985.1, from coordinate 856,373 downwards.
TACTGGGAATCGATAGCTGGTACATCCACTTGTTAATACTGGGAATAGCTAGCTGGTACATACACCTAATATACTGGGAATAGCTAGCTGGTATATCCACCTAATATACTGGGAATAGCTAGCTGGTACATCCACCTAATATACTGGGAATAGCTAGCTGGTATATCCAGCTGTTATACTAGGAATATCTAGCTGGTACATCCAGCTGTTATACTGGGAATAGCTAGCTGGTACATCCAGCTGTTATACTGGGAATATCTAACTTGTACATCCAACTGTTATACTGGGAATAGCTAGCTGTTACATCCACCTAATATACTGGGAATAGCTAGCTGGTACATCCAACTGTTATACTGGGAATAGCTATCGGGTACATCTTGTGAAGTCTTAGTCCACATATTATGTACATGGAGGCCCTGTTGACCGGTCTGCACAGTGTTATTGTAGCTTTAGGCCTATGAGGCCCCAGCAAAAGCAGCATTGTTATGACACAGCTATGGCCCGGGGCCTAACTTTGGTTTCAGATCTGTTCCTCTGTCACTACAGTGGTTTCAGATGTGTTATCCTGTCACTACAGTGGTTTCAGATGTGTTATCCTGTCACTACAGTGGTTTCAGATGTGTTATCCTGTCACTACAGTGGTTTCAGATGTGTTATCCTGTCACTACAGTGGTTTCAGAGGTGTTATCCTGTCACTACAGTGGTTTCAGATCTGTTATCCTGTCAGATGTGTTATGCTGTCAGTACAGTGGACATTTCCTGCTGTGGACCTCTGTTTGTTCAGAGATGGCAGGCAAATCACACTTCAGGCAAAAACATACATTTACATATTTCCTGTAAACACATGGAAAGCATTGTTTTTCTTTCTTCCCCTGTCTTCCCAATGTCACATTATGCAAATTACCTTCACCCAGGGCTACGAAAGCCCGAACTTCATTCAAAGCTTCCAATACCATTACGGAAATCAAAACGATTACATTTATGTAGTTCCTTTAATTACTGACAGTATCTTCAACATCAACACAGCAGCACTGAGCCCTGCACAGATCCCCTGTGGAGAGATTTCCAACAACATTTTGGATAAATACAGAGGAAGAGCAGCTCCACTCCACACTGACTGAGTACTGGGACATCATGCAGAGGAAGAGCAGCTCCACTCCACACTGACTGAGTACTGGGACATCATGCAGAGGAAGAGCAGCTTCACTCCACACTGACTGAGTACTGGGACATCATGCAGAGGAAGAGCAGCTTCACTGGGCTCCTCGTCACTGCTCTGTGTGCAGTGGTCTCCTGTTGTCTGAACAAACAGTTCCACTATGTGAATGAAGGAGGAAAGACCTGGGAAAAGGCTCAGCAGTACTGCAGAGAGAAGTACATTGACCTGGCCTTCATCAGCAACCAACAGGAAGTAGATGAGGTCAATAACATATCAAAAACGGATTATGTTTGGATTGGTCTGTACAGAGATCCCTCTCACCCAACAGAGTGGAAGTGGTCTGGAGGGTGGAACTCATCATTCAGGTTTTGGGAGCAAGGCCAGCCAAACAATCTCAATGGCAACCAGGACTGTGTCGATGTGAATAACCATGAGATGAATGATAAGCAATGCACTGAGCAATATCCCTTCTTGTGCTTTGATCTGAACGTGGTCCTGGTGAAGGAGAACAAGACGTGGGAGGAGGCTCTGGATCACTGCAGGGAGCACTACACTGACCTCACCAGCCTGCTGTCTGAGAATGAGCAGCTCCTCGTCCAGAGAATGATGAATTCAAAGGGGGCCCAGACGGACCATGTGTGGACAGGACTGCGCTTCCTGGCCAGCGAGTGGCTGTGGGTGAACGGGGACCCCCTGGAGTACCAGGCCTGGACCGGGGGGAGGCTGCCCCACTGCCCTGCACAACACCTGTATTGTGGGACCCTGGCCAGAGAGGGAGAGCTTTGGGGAACCAGGGGCTGTGAGGAGAGGAGGAACTTCCTCTGCTCCACATGAGGGACTCCTAGCAGAGCCAGGCATTTATACCTTTGGTGATAACTGAAGTAAAAACGGATGAAAGATCAATATTTACTACGAGCAATAATTTGAATTTAAACATTATTTAACCAGAAAGACCTCTTTCCCAAGGTGTGTTCTCTGTTTGACTATATGTATTCACACTGCATTTAAAACTAAATGTTCATTAAACCTGTAATGATTAAAATAATGGACATTTTACTCTATACTGTTGTAGCAAATGTAGAATACTTAGCAGGCACTGTACAACCAACTCTGTTCTACTGTAATAAACACTGTTAGGAAGTGTCCTCTTTCTGTCTGTCTTTATCATTTGATTTATAGCTAAGGAATACAGTAATACACACTGTTAGGAAGAGTCATCTTTCTGTCTTTATCATTTGATTTATAGCTAAGGAATACAGTAATACACACTGTTAGGAAGAGTCATCTTTCTGTCTTTATCATTTGATTTATAGCTAAGGAATACAGTAATACACACTGTTAGAAAGAGTCATCTGTCTATCATTTGATTCATAGCTAAGGAATACAAATCACTTTTTAGAAAGTCTAAAGTATCTTTTTGTCTGCATGTTCCTGTAAGAGATGATTTTAGGACGATGATAAAGGAGGAAAGTGGTACTAAGCCATGTCAGGCAGTTATACAGAGTCCTTCTAAAACCATGAGGAAATCAACATGATGGCTAAAATATTAGGCCTACATTACCGTTGCTTCTATTATAGGCATTAGTTGAATCTCACTGTTAAATTCAAATCTCCCTACAATCATACCTATGCCAATATGACACCAATTTCGATTAAAATTCGCAAATCATCTTGATTGGAGGTACACCCCCCGTCCCTTCTCGTCATGAGCTTTTAACATTGTCTTTAGCGTTAGGGTCTTCAGACCAGAACTAGCTCAATATCTAGGCGTCGTTTAGGAACAAGACTACAGCGTCCATAAAGTCACCATTATACTTAGCACCTTTCGGACTCAATACGTTTGTAGGGTCAACCGTGTTGATTACATTTATGATTTATCGCTCTCATGTGAACATGTTTTGTCCGTTAAGGACCTTTTTGTAGCATTTCTGACAATGCTAACATCTTTTCAGCCAGAATCTGAGTTCTAACACCGGGTCGGTTGCTCGGCACTATGCTGCCAGTCATAAGAAGTGTATGGAACAAACCTAGGCAACTGTATATAACTAGCTCTATGGTGGTATTCAAGCTGATATATTGATTAGCTAGGTAGCTAACTAGCTAATGTTAGCTTGCGTGTACAAAGTCCAGTGGTTAGCCTCAGTAGCTAGCTAACACCCGTCAGCTGAAAGCCAACTAGCTAGCTATCAAACAGGCAAATAAAGGTAGCTAGACAATAAATGCACATTTGTTTTTATTAATTAGGTAGCAAGCTATCTAGTTAGTAATGTTATATCAGTCAGATGAGAGCTAACGTTGGCTAGGTAGCTAACCAACAAACAAGGAAAGCTAACTAGCTAGCTATATTTTGCCAATTAAGGTTTTTCATGAAGAGGCTGAAGTCATGTGTAAACTGTTGATCTAGACACATGCATGTAATTGGAGCACAAACAAACATACATAGCGAACATCATTGGCTGCTATGATATCCTGTTAACAAACATACATAGCGAACATCATTGGCTGCTATGATATCCTGTTAACAAACATACATAGCGAACATCATTGGCTGCTATGATATCCTGTTAACAAGCATACATAGCGAACATCATTGGCTGCTATGCTAGCCAGTTAACGTTAACTAGCTAGGTAACGTTATCTAACGTCTATGGCCAGTTCATGCACCACAATATATCATACTTTCTTACAAAAAAACAGCTAGTTAACAGCATCACTGTTTCAAACATATAGAATACATTCCAGCTCCTTCCTTGTCATTATTATGATACACATTTGTGCTGACTGATTAACAGTGTCAAGTTACTTTCCAGTGTGTGCTGCACACGATGCACCCAGGTAAAACCACGTTAGAATCATTAAGGGGGTTAGATTAATCTGGTCCGGGTGCGGTGTCGGCATGTATTTCCCTGGCTAAAAATGAATCGTATTCGATTTGGAACTGGACTGCCACCGGAGGTAATTAAGCACGTGTAGTAATGAGCAGTGGTGTAAAGTAGTTACGTGAAAAATACTTTAAAGTACTACTTATTAAGTATTTTTTTTGGGGGGGGGGGGGTATCTGTACTTTATTATTTATATTTTTGACAACTTTTACTTTTACTTTGCTACATTCCTAAAGAAAATCATGTGCTTTTTACTCTTTTTTCCTGACACCCAAAAGTACTCATTACATTTTTAATGCTTAGCAGGACAGGAAAATGGTCCCATTTCCAAACTTATCAAGAGAACATCCCTTGTCATCCCTACTGCCTCTGATCTGGCGGACTCACTAAACACAAAAGTGTGCCCCTGGCTATCTGTAAATTAAAAACAAAAAATTGTGTCTTCTGGTTTGCTTAATATAACGATGTTTAAATGATTTATACTTTAACTTTGATACTTACGTATATTTAAAACTAAATACTTTTAGACTTTTTCTCAAGTAGTATTTTACTGGGTGACTTTCACTTTTTGTGGAGTAATTTTCTATTAAGCCATCTTACGACAATTGGGTACTTTTCCCACCACTGGTAATGAGTGGAATTCTGTGTTTTCATATGGAAAAGGGAATGTTTTTGATGAAAATGCTTTATCTACCTCTCTCCCCACTTTCGCCCGATTGTGTACCCCGTGTCAGATTAATCGAACCACCTCTCTACTTGCTTATTGTGCACCATGCTGTGCGCAGTCAAAAGAAAATGACATGATTGCTAATGTGATTAATTTGGTCTGTTTTCAAAAAATTAACTGCTTTAGACTATTGTTTTTTTTAACCAAGCAAAATAAATAAACGAACCCATCTTCTTTGAACGAAAGCTTCAAGACTGTCTATTTTAAATGGTCTGTCGAAATCAGTGTTTTATTTTTAGTTTTGACAGCCCCCTTCCAACCCACACAACACACACCCACACGTGCATGCACACACAAACAAACACTTATTTTCATGTATTAGGTGGCTCTTAAAAGAGCCTTTAGGTTCGTGGAGGGGCAGGCAAGCGGCAGTGCGTGGTGGTGTGAACTACTGCATGTCTCTTGCTAGAACGGAGAAGAGACCAGCTCTCAGACTCTCAAGGAAGACGTCGTTGCCCTCATCCGTGAGATACACGCCCTCACTACGGTACTGCCTAGGGACACAGTGCTTTATGGCAGAGTGACGGATTGTGGGTATGCTCCAATCACTGAGAAATGCAAACTGGCTCATGTGGAACTGACAAATGACTTATGCCAATTCAAATGCACGCAGTAAACATGGTACATTGTACACCATCAACACTTAAAATGTATGTTCTGTTTCCAAATCTGTGAGTTCTCCCACTTGTTTTCATATTTACACTGCCATTTATAAATGAGCACATGTGTGCTGTTTTACTGGAGTTGGAAAGTTGTGTGCAGCATTACTTAGGACATGTGTAGCAGAAGTTTGTAGGGTTTAGAGCACCTATCCAATTTCAGATGTGTAAATATGTCAATAATTTTTCTTAAGAGTTTTGTACTTGTTGTATTTTGCAGGTGTTTCTCAGCAGTTTGTCATTTGTTTAAGTGTTTGTTTCAGGAGTTATAAAAATTGCTCTTGACCTTCCACAGGGTTATGTAAGATGTTCTGTTCATACCCAGTGCTACCACACCTGATTCTACTACTCAGCTGTTCATCAAGACCTCAGCTGTTCATCAAGACCTCAGATGTTCATCAATACCTCAGCTGTTCATCAAGACCTCAGATGTTCATCAAGACCTCAGCTGTTCATCAAGACCTCAGCTGTTCATCAATACCGCAGATGTTCATGAAGACCTCAGCTGTTCATCAAGACCTCAGCTGTTCATCAAGACCTCAGCTGTTCATCAATACCTCAGATGTTCATCAATACCTCAGCTGTTCATGAAGACCTCAGCTGTTCATCAAGACCTCAGCTGTTCATCAAGACCTCAGCTGTTCGTCGAGACCTCAGCTGTTCATTGAGACCTCAGCTGTTCATCAAGACCTCAGATGTTCATCAAGACCTCAGATGTTCATCAAGACACTGAATAGTAGAATCAGGTGTGGTAGAACTGGGCTTGAATATAAAACCTTACATAAACCTCTATATTGTCAAGAGCAGTTGTGGCCATCCTTGACTTGTATTTACAAAGTTGACTATATCTGATGAATGTACATTTGTTTGTAAATGTTATATTTAGTGATAACTCACCTTTGTTTACAGGTGTAGTACTAGGCCTTTCTTCAGTAATCTTTAAGGTACATTTTCATGTTGATTACTTGTGTATTTTCCAGGAGCTTGCTCGATTCTCTTAACCTGTTATGCAAGGGGGCAGTATTTTCACATCTGGATGAAAAGCGTGCCCAGAGTAACTGCCTGCTACTCAGGCCCAGAAGCTAGGATATGCATATTATTAGCAGATTTGTATAGAAAACACTCTGACGTTTCTAAACCTGTTTGAATGATGTCTGTGAGTATAACAGAACTCATATGGCAGGCGAAAACCTGAGAAAAATCCAACCAGGAAGTGGGAAATCTGAGGTTTGTAGTTTTTCAAGTGATTGCCTATCCAATATACAGTGTAAATGGGGTCAGATTGCGCTTCCTAGGGCTTCCAATAGATGTCAACAGTCTTTAGAACGTTGTTTCAGGCTTCTATTGGAAAAGGGGAGCGAATAAGACCACTCACAGTAAGTGCCTCAGCTGAAAGCTATGAGTTGTTTATCGCGCGCGGCCGTGAGCACGAGCTCCGTTCCCTTTCCTTTCTAATGACAAAGGACATTATTGAAGATTTATGATTAAAACATCCTAAAAATTGATTATATACAGTGGGGGAAAAAAGTATTTGATCCCCTGCTGATTTTGTACGTTTGCCCACTGATAAAGAAAGGATCAGTCCAACATTTTAATGGTACGTTTATTTGAACAGTGAGAGACAGAATAACATCAAAAATATCAAAAAAAACGCATGTCAAAAATGTTATAAATTGATTTGCATTTTAATGAGGGAAATAAGTATTTGACCCCCTCTCAATCAGAAAGATTTCTGGCTACCAGGTGTCTTTTATACAGGTAACGAGTTGAGATTAGGAGCACACTCTTAAAGGGAGTGCTCCTAACTGCAGCTTGTTACCTGTAAAAAAGACACCTGTCCACAGAAGCAATCAATCAATCAGATTCCAAACTCTCCACCATGGCCAAGACCAAAGAGCTCTCCAAGGATATCAGGGACAAGATTGTAGACCTACACAAGGCTGGAATGGGCTACAAGACCATCGCCAAACAGCTTGGTGAGAAGGTGACAACATTTGGTGCGATTATTCGCAAATGGAAGAAACACAAAAGAACTGTCAATATCCCTCGGCCTGGGGCTCCATGCAAGATCTCACATCGTGGAGTTGCAATGATCATGAGAACAGTGAGGAATCAGCCCAGAACTACACGGGAGGATCTTGTCAATGATCTCAAGGCTGCTGGGACCATAGTCACCAAGAAAACAATTGGTAACACACTACGCCGTGAAGGACTGAAATCCTGCAGCCTCCGCAAGGTCCCCCTGCTCAAGAATACATATACATGCCCGTCTGAAGTTTGCCAATGAACATCGGAATGATTCAGAGGACAACTGGTGAAAGTGTTGCGGTCAGATGAGACCAAAATGGAGCTCTTTGGCATCAACTCAACTCGCCGTGTTTGGAGGAGGAGGAATGCTGCCTATGACCCCAACAACACCATCTCCACCGTCAAACATGGAGGTGGAAACATTATGCTTTGGGGGTGTTTTTCTGCTAAGGGGACAGGACAACTTCACCGCATCATTTGACGGGGCCATGTACTGTCAAATCTTGTGTGAGAACCTCCTTCCCTCAGCCAGGGCATTGAAAATGGGTCGTGGATGGGTATTCCAGCATGACAATGACCCAAAACACACGGCCAAGGCAACAAAGGAGTGCCTCAAGAAGAAGCACATTAAGGTCCTGGAGTGGCCTAGCCAGTCTCCAGACCTTAATCCCATAGAAAATCTGTGGAGGGAGCTGAAGGTTCGAGTTGCCAAACGTCAGCCTCGAAACCTTAATGACTTGGAGAAGATCTGCAAAGAGGAGTGGGACAAAATCCCTCCTGAGATGTGTGCAAACCTGGTGGCCAACTACAAGAAACGTCTGACCTCTGTGATTGCCAACAAGGGTTTTGCCACCAAGTACTAAGTCATGTTTTGCAAAGGGGTCAAATACTTATTTCCCTCATTAAAATGCAAATCAATTTTTAACATTTTTGACATGCGTTTTTCTGGATTATTTTGTTGTTATACTGTCTCTCACTGTTCAAATAAACCTACCATTAAAATTATAGACTGATCATTTCTTTGCAAGTGGGCAAACGTACAAAATCAGCAGGGGATCAAATACTTTTTTCCCCCACTGTACATCGTTTGACATTTTTCTACAAACTTCAATGGAACTTTTTACACTTTTCGTCTGGACTTTGTGCTCGCGTCTTGTGCATTTGGATTAGTGAACTAAATGCGCAAACAAAAAGGAGGTATTTGGACATAAATATGGACTTTATCGAACAAAACAAACATTTATTGTGGAACTGGTATTCCTGGGAGTGCATTCCGATGAAGATCATCAAAGGTAAGTGAATATTTATAACGCTATTTCTGACTTTTGTTGACACCACAACATGGCGGGTATCTGTATGGCTTGTTTTGGTGGCTGAGCGCTGTACTCAGATTATCGCATGGTGTGCTTTCACCATAAAGCTTTTTTGAAATCTGACACAGCATTAAGGAGAAGTTTATCTCTAATCCTATGTATAACACCTGTATCTTATAGAAAAGTTTATGATGAGTATTTCTGTAAATTGATGTGGCTCTCTGCAAATTCATCGGATGTTTTTTAGAGGCAAAACATTACTGAACATAACGTGCCAATGTAAACTGAGATTTTTGATATAAATATGAACTTTATCGAACAAAACATACATGTATTGTGTAACATGAAGTCCTATGAGTGCCATCTGATGAAGATCATCAAAGGTTAGTGATTAATTCTATCTCTATTTCTGCTTTTTGTGACTCCTCTCTTTGGCTGGAAAATGGCTGTGTTTTTCTGTGACTAGGCGCTGACCTAACATAATCGCAAGGTATGCTTTCGCTGTAAAGCCTTTTTGAAATCGGACACTGTGGTTGGATTAACAAGAAGTTTATCTTTAAAATGGTGTATAATGCTTGTATGTTTGAGGAATTGTAATTATGAGATTTCTGTTGTTTGAATTTGGCGCCCTGCAATTTCACTGGCTGTTGTCAAATCGATCCCATTAACGGGATTTGAGCCAAAAGATGTGCTCTTAACCTGTTGGGGCTAGGGGGCAGTATTTACACGGCCGGATAAAAAACGTACCCGATTTAATCTGGTTACTAATCCTACCCAGTAACTAGAATATGCATATACTTATTATATATGGATAGAAAACACCCTAAAGTTTCTAAAACTGTTTGAATGGTGTCTGTGAGTATAACAGAACTCATTTGGCAGGCAAAAACCTGAGAGATTCCTTTACAGGAAGTGGCCTGTCTGAGCATTTATTTGCTTTCTTTGACATCTCTTCCAAAAACGGAGGATCTCTGCTGTTACGTGACACTTCCCACGTCTCCAATGGGCTCTCAGAGCCCGGGAAAAACCTGAATGACGTAATTCAAAGCCCTGGCTGAAACACAGGAGCGCTTTTGCTAAGTGGTCTATCAGCAGACAAAAGGCTTAGGCGCGTGCACTGCCTTCCCCCGCCTTTCTGTTTTTCCCTCTATTTACAGACAGGCAGATTCCCTGTCGGAATATTATCGCTTTTCTACGAGATAAATTGCATAAAAATTGATTTTAAACAGCGGTTGACATGCTTCGAAGTACGGTAATGGAATATTTAGAAATTTTTTGTCACGTTATGCGCCATGCGCACGACCGTGATTTACCATTCTGATAGTGTCTAGAACTCACGAACAAAACGTTGCTGATGGAACGTAACGATGGATTATTTGGGACCAAACCTACATTTGTTATTGAAGTAGAAGTCCTGGGAGTGCATTCTGACGAAGAACAGGAAAGGTAAGACCATTTTTCTTATAGGAAATATGATTTTGGTGAAGGCTAAACTTGCCGGGTGTCTAAATAGCTAGCCCGTGATGGCTGGGCTATGTACTTAGAATATTGCAAAATGTGCTTCATCCGAAAAGCTATTTTAAAATCGGACAAATCGAGTGCATAGAGGAGTTCTGTATCTATAATTCTTAAAATAATTGTTATGCTTTTTGTGAACGTTTATCGTGAGTAATTTAGTAAATTGTTAGTAAATTCCCCGGAAGTTTGCGGGGGGTATGCTTTTTCTGAACGTCACATGCTAATGTAAAAAGCTGTTTTTTGATATAAATATGAACTTGATTGAACAGACATGCATGTATTGTATAACATAATGTCCTAGGTGTGTCATCTGATGAAGATCATCAAAGGTTAGTGCTGCATTTAGCTGTGATTTGGGTTTTTGTGACATTATATGCTAGCTTGAAAAATGGGTGTCTGATTATTTCTGGCTGGGTACTCTGCTGACATAATCTAATGTTTTGCTTTCGTTGTAAAGCCTTTTTGAAATCGGACAGTGTGGTTAGATTAACGAGAGTCTTGTCTTTAAATAGCTGTAAAATAGTCATATGTTTGAGAAATTGAAGTAATAGCATTTCAAAGGTTTTGAAAATTGCGCCACAGGATTCAACTGGCTGTTACGTAGGTGGGACGATTTGGTGCCACCTAGCCCAGAGAGGTTTTAACATAGATAAGGAACCATTTTTCCAGTTTATTACATATTGGCTTAAATTGGTTTCTCGCTTCTCTATGGAAAATCAGCTGTTAATATTAAATAAATACTGACAACTACATTATGTATCAGGTTTGAAGGTAAGACCCAAATGCAGATTGTCTTGAAGTAACAATGTTTATTATAGCAACAGGGGCAGGCAAACGACAGGTCAAGGCAGGCAGGGGTCGATAATCCAGAGTGGTGGGGCAAAGGTACAGGAAGGCAGGCAGGCTCAGGGTCAAGGTCAGGCAAACGTTGGTAATCCAGAGTAGGGGCGAAGGTACAGGACGGCAGGCAGGGTCAGGGGCAGGCAGAGTGCTCAGACAGGCGGGCTCAGAGTCAGGACAGGCAAGGGTCAAAACCTGGAGAGCGAGAAAAAGAGAGACTGGGGAAAAGCAGGAGCAGAGACAAAACGCTGGTTGACTTGATAAACAAGACCAACTGTCAACAGACAAACAGAGAACACAGGTATAAGTACCCAGGGGATAATGGGGAAGATAGGCGACACCTGGAGGGGGGTGGAGACAAGCACAAGGACAGGTGAAACAGATCAGGGAGTGACATTATGTCTGTTACCATTGTCATTATTGTGTACTTTTACTTAACGTTTACTGCTGTGTTAAGCTGTATTATAATGCGGTACTATAATGTTGGATAATCATCTTCCGGTGTAAAAAACATGGAAATTAAAAACGAAAAACTACATTTTAAGTGACAATAGGCATTGGTCTGAAGCCGAAAAATAAAGGAAATTCACATGAGGACAAAATGCCTACTCCACCCATGCTCTACCAAGGTTTCCATTAATTAGGCTGTTTGAGAAGGTTTGAATCCTAAGCAACCTGCCTGCACATAGTTTGAAGTACAATACCAACATAGCTACTGTAGTAGGTCAAAGCTGTGTGCTGGAAAACCTTAGTAGAGCATGGGTGGAATAGGCATTGTAGTGCTCATGTGAATTTCCTTTCTTTTTCGGCTTCAGACCAATACCTATTCTCACTTAAAATGTAGTTTTTGGTTTTTAATCTTGGACGTCTTCCTTTAATTACAGACAGTATCTTCAACATCAACACAGCAGCACTGAGCCCTGCACAAATCCACTGTGGAGAGATATCCATCAACATTTTGGATACAATTTATTTTGGACCACATTTTGGATAAAGTTTATTTTGGACCATTGAACTGTGATAGATTGTCCATGTGTCTAGGGGCAACAATTTACTTTATAGATATAGGCCTTATTTTACTGCTGTATTCCAGGTTGGGAAAGAGCAGTGTGTGGTTTTTTTAATGTGTTTTTAAGGAAGATCTATTTGGTTGTTCATTTGTGTACAACAACATAAAAGCTATCTAATTGATTGCCAGTGGGTAGGTGAGCTAAGGAAGCATTCTAATTGGTGAGTTGGGTGAACAGGTGAGTTAAGGAATCCACTCTGATTGGTGGGCTGGGGACAGTATAAGGTATAATATGGTGGTCAGAAGAGCAGCAGCAGGCTCAGCTCCACTCCACACTGACTGAGTACTGGGACAGCATGCAGAGGAAGAGCAGCTCCACTCCACACTGACTGAGTACTGGGACATCACTCAGAGGAAGAGCAGCTGCACTGGGCTCCTCATCACTGCTCTGTGTCCAGTGGTCTCTGATCTGCTGCCAGAAGACAGGAGCTCTATAGTGCTGACTGCTGCCAGAAGACAGGAGCTCTATAGTGCTGACTGTTGGCAGAAGACAGGAGCTCTATAGTGCCGACTGCTGGCAGAAGACAGGAGCTCTATAGTGCTGACTGCTGGCAGAAGACAGGAGCTCTATAGTGCTGACTGCTGCCAGAAGACAGGAGCCCTATAGTGCTGACTGCTGGCAGAAGACAGGAGCTCTATAGTGCTGACTCCTGTCAGAAGACAGGAGCTCTATAGTGCTGACTGCTTTGAGAAGACAGGAGCTCTATAGTGCTGACTGCTGTCAGAAGACAGGAGCTCTATAGTGCTGACTGCTGTCAGAAGACAGGAGCTCTATAGTGCTGACTGCTTTGAGAAGACAGGAGCTCTATAGTGCTGACTGCTTTGAGAAGACAGGAGCTCTATAGTGCTGACTGCTGCCAGAAGACAGTAGCTCTATAGTGCTGACTGCTGCCAGAAGACAGGAGCCCTATAGTGCTGACTGCTGGCAGAAGACAGGAGCTCTATAGTGCTGACTCCTGTCAGAAGACAGGAGCTCTATAGTGCTGACTGCTTTGAGAAGACAGGAGCTCTATAGTGCTGACTGCTGTCAGAAGACAGGAGCTCTATAGTGCTGACTGCTGGCAGAAGACAGGAGCTCTATAGTGCTGACTGCTGTCAGAAGACAGGAGCTCTATAGTGCCGACTGCTGGCAGAAGACAGGAGCTCTATAGAGCTGACTGCTGTCAGAAGACAGGAGCTCTATAGTGCCGACTGCTGGCAGAAGAGAGAACAGCACCTTGATCAATGGTATGATCCTCTTGTCCAGTAACAACCTCTCAGCACTTCATGTAATCTGAAATCATTTTAAAAAAGTAGCCTACTCAATACGGTGGTAGCTCCACATTGTACTCTGATAAGCTTGGTGGCATGTCCACCACATTTCTTAAAAAACCTACCCATTCCTTTTAGGAGTTCAATCAAGCATCCATCCAGCTGTCAAAGGTCTATTCATTTTCTCTCTGAATAGTAAACAACATCCTATAATAGATAGGAGAGCAGGAACATGTCTACGTACAGCAACCGTTAACCCATGTAACTCATTCACATCAGTAAATCAGCAGTATCACAAGTCTAACACACTATAGACTTGATTGGTCTTCAAATATGAACTTCATTGGTCAGCATATATGGACTACATTGGTCAGCATATAGGGACTACATTGGTCAGCATATAACCTCGTCACCCATGACTAAATCTCAGCTGTCTGTCACGAGTAACTATCAGCATATAGACTTCATTGCACAAAAGGCATACTTGCCTTCTCTAAATATTAGCAAAGTCAGAGTGAAATAAAGGTTTTTTTTAGAGAAGTGAGTCACATTTCTTGAGTCATTGAGGCTAATAGGTTACAAGACATAATGTCCCCACATGATTTAGCTATTGATTGTGTAACATCTATTCAAACCACAGGTTCTAGGTTCATGTATAGGGAAACAGTCAGCATGCAGAAATATATATATATATATATATATATATGTATATATGTGTGTTTTAAAGCAACATTTATTAAATGATTAGGAGTGTTTGTAATGGGTACTGTACAAAACATGTTCTTTGTTCTACTTTTACTGAGGTGCTATGACTTCCTACAGCACAACAGTGCCTTCACATGGGCAGGGCTGAGGTGCTATCACTTCCTACAGCACAACAGTGCCTTCATATGGGCAGAGCTGAGGTGCCATCACTTCCTACAGCACAACAGTGCCTTCACATAGGCAGGGCTGAGGTGCTATCACTTCCTACAGCACAACAGTGCCTTCACATGGGCAGGGCTGAGGTGCTATCACTTCCTACAGCACAACAGTGCCTTCACATGGGCAGGGCTGAGGTGCTATCACTTCCTACAGCACAACAGTGCCTTCACATGGGCAGGGCTGAGGTGCTATCACTTCCTACAGCACAACAGTGCCTTCACATAGGCAGGGCTGAGGTGCTATCACTTCCTACAGCACAACAGTGCCTTCACATGGGCAGGGCTGAGGTGCTATCACTTCCTACAGCACAACAGTGCCTTCACATAGGCAGGTATGAGGTGCTATCACTTCCTACAGCACAACAGTGCCTTCACATGGGCAGGGCTGAGGTGCTATCACTTCCTACAGCACAACAGTGCCTTCATATGGGCAGGGCTGAGGTGCTATCACTTCCTACAGCACAACAGTGCCTTCACATAGGCAGGTATAAGGTGCTATCACTTCCTACAGCACAGCAGTGCCTTCACATAGGCAGGGCTGAGGTGCTATCACTTCCTACAGCACAACAGTGCCTTCACATAGGCAGGGCTGAGGTGCTATCACTTCCTACAGCACAACAGTGCCTTCACATAGGCAGGTATGAGGTGCTATCACTTCCTACAGCAGAACAGTGCCTTCACATAGGCAGGGCTGAGGTGCTATCACTTCCTACAGCAGAACAGTGCCTTCACATGGGCAGGGCTGAGGTGCTATCACTTCCTACAGCACAACAGTGCCTTCACATAGGCAGGTATGAGATGCTATCACTTCCTACAGCACAACAATGCCTTCACATAGGCAGGGCTGAGGTGCTATCACTTCCTACAGCACAACAGTGCCTTCACATGGGCAGGGCTGAGGTGCTATCACTTCCTACAGCACAACAGTGCCTTCACATAGACAGGTATGAGGTGCTATCACTTCCTACAGCACAGCAGTGCCTTCACATAGGCAGGGCTGAGGTGCTATCACTTCCTACAGCACAACAGTGCCTTCACATAGGCAGGTATGAGGTGCCATCACTTCCTACAGCACAACAGTGCCTTCACATGGGCAGGGCTGAGGTGCTATCACTTCCTACAGCAGAACAGTGCCTTCACATAGGCAGGGCTGAGGTGCTATCACTTCCTACAGCACAACAGTGCCTTCACATGGGCAGGGCTGAGGTGCTATCACTTCCTACAGCAGAACAGTGCCTTCACATGGGCAGGGCTGAGGTGCTATCACTTCCTACAGCACAACAGTGCCTTCACATGGGCAGGGCTGAGGTGCTATCACTTCCTACAGCACAACAGTGCCTTCACATAGGCAGGTATGAGGTGCTATCACTTCCTACAGCACAACAGTGCCTTCACATGGGCAGGGCTGAGGTGCTATCACTTCCTACAGCACAACAGTGCCTTCATATGGGCAGGGCTGAGGTGCTATCACTTCCTACAGCACAACAGTGCCTTCACATAGGCAGGTATGAGGTGCTATCACTTCCTACAGCACAGCAGTGCCTTCACATAGGCAGGGCTGAGGTGCTATCACTTCCTACAGCACAACAGTGCCTTCACATAGGCAGGTATGAGGTGCTATCACTTCCTACAGCAGAACAGTGCCTTCACATAGGCAGGGCTGAGGTGCTATCACTTCCTACAGCAGAACAGTGCCTTCACATGGGCAGGGCTGAGGTGCTATCACTTCCTACAGCACAACAGTGCCTTCACATAGGCAGGTATGAGATGCTATCACTTCCTACAGCACAACAATGCCTTCACATAGGCAGGTATGAGGTGCTATCACTTCCTACAGCAGAACAGTGCCTTCACATGGGCAGGGCTGAGGTGCTATCACTGCCTACAGCACAACAGTGCCTTCACATAGGCAGGGCTGAGGTGCTATCACTTCCTACAGCACAACAGTGCCTTCACATAGGCAGGGCTGAGGTGCTATCACTTCCTACAGCACAACAGTGCCTTCACATAGGCAGGTATGAGGTGCTATCACTTCCTACAGCACAGCAGTGCCTTCACATAGGCAGGGCTGAGGTGCTATCACTTCCTACAGCACAACAGTGCCTTCACATAGGCAGGGCTGAGGTGCTATCACTTCCTACAGCACAGCAGTGCCTTCACATAGGCAGGGCTGAGGTGCCATCACTTCCTACAGCACAACAGTGCCTTCACATGGGCAGGGCTGAGGTGCTATCACTTCCTACAGCAGAACAGTGCCTTCACATAGGCAGGGCTGAGGTGCTATCACTTCCTACAGCAGAACAGTGCCTTCACATAGGCAGGGCTGAGGTGCTATCACTTCCTACAGCACAACAGTGCCTTCACATAGGCAGGTATGAGGTGCCATCACTTCCTACAGCACAACAGTGCCTTCACATGGGCAGGGCTGAGGTGCTATCACTTCCTACAGCAGAACAGTGCCTTCACATGGGCAGGGCTGAGGTGCTATCACTTCCTACAGCACAACAGTGCCTTCACATGGGCAGGGCTGAGGTGCTATCACTTCCTACAGCAGAACAGTGCCTTCACATGGGCAGGGCTGAGGTGCTATCACTTCCTACAGCACAACAGTGCCTTCACATGGGCAGGGCTGAGGTGCTATCACTTCCTACAGCAGAACAGTGCCTTCACATGGGCAGGGCTGAGGTGCTATCACTTCCTACAGCAGAACAGTGCCTTCACATGGGCAGGGCTGAGGTGCTATCACTTCCTACAGCACAACAGTGCCTTCACATAGGCAGGTATGAGGTGCCATCACTTCCTACATAGGCAGGTCCAGACTTCAGGTTTACTTGTAGCTGGCCAAGTTCACAACACTTCAACCAAAAAGAGTGACAAACAAAAGTTCTGAATGAATTGCATTTACAAAGAAATAGTCATTGCAATATAAATACAACAATTAAAAGACATTAACTTTAATGGCGTTAGGATTGGCTTGGATACCCATTTGCCACTCTTCAAACACATGGAATAAACTGCAATTCAAAGGAAAAAACATTACTGCAGTGGCATAACTTCACAGAATATCAAATCAAATGTATTTATATAGCCCTTCAGCTGATATCTCAACGTGCTGTACAGAAACCCAGCCTAAAACCCCAAACAGCAAGCAATGCAGGTGTAGAAGCACGGTGGCTAGGAAAAACTCCCTAGAAAGGCCAAAACCTAGGAAGAAACCTAGAGAGGAAACAGGCTATAAGGGGTGGCCAGTCCTCTTCTGGCTGTGCCGGGTGGAGATTATAACAGAACATGACCAAGATGTTCAAACGTTCATAGATGACCAGCAGGGTCAAATAATAATAATCACAGTAGTTGTCGAGGGTGCAACAAGTCAGCACCTCAGGAGTAAATGTCAGTTGGCGTTTCATAGCCGATCATTCATACCGCTCCTGCTGTCTCTAGAGAGTTGAAAACAGCAGGTCTGGGACAGGTAGCACGTGAACAGGTCAGGGTTCCATAGCCGCAGGCAGAACAGTTGAAACTGGAGCAGCAGCACGGCCAGGTGGACTGGGAACAGCAAGGAGTCATCATGCCAGGTAGTCCTGAGGCATGGTCCTAGGGCTCAGGTCCTCCGAGAGAGAGAAAGAAAGAGAAAAAGAGAGCATTAGAGAGAGCATACTTAAATTCACACAGGACACCGGATAAGACAGGAGAAATACTCCAGATATAACAGACTGACCCTAGCCCCCCGACACATAAACTTCTGCAGCATAAATACTGGAGGCTGAGACAGGAGGGGTCAGGAGACACTGTGGCCCCATCCGATGATACCCCCGGACAGGGCCAAACAGGCAGGATATAACCCCACCCACTTTGCCAAAGCACAGCCCCCACACCACTAGAGGGATATCTTCAATCACCAACTCACCATCCTGAGACAAGGCCGAGTATAGCCCACAAATATCATGTGGAATATTGTCCAATTAAAACACAGAGAGGAATGAAGAAACATATCTTCTCAGAAAACTCTCAACCACATCCCAAACACAAAATAGTTGCTCTCACAAATAAACTAGGTCCCTACAGCACAACGCAGCACATCAGGAACTAAAAGAAAAGCTCTCATCTGAACAGGTGTAAGGGGTGAGTTTTTATACCATTTCACATTAGAGGTCCAGGGGAAACACAGATCAACACTATGGTTCTTATCCTGATATATTCTATCCTATCCTGATATATCTTATCCTATCCTGATATATCCTATCCTATCCTATCCTATCCTGATATATCCTATTCTATCCTGATATATCCTATCCTATCCTGATAAATCCTATCCTATCCTATCCTATCCTGATATATCCTATCCTATCCTGATATATCCTATCCTGATATTTCCTATCCTAATATATCCTATCCTATCATGACATATCCTATCCTATCCTATCCTATCTTGATATATCCTATCCTTTCATATCCTGATATATCCTATCCTACCCTGATATTTCCTATCCTGATATATCCTATCCTATCCTGATATATCCTATCCTATCCTATCTTGATATATCCTATCCTATCTTGATATATCCTATCCTATCCTATCCTGATATATCCTATCTTGATATATCCTATCCTGTCCCACAATATAAATGACTTGTAGCCTATGCAGTACAAAGCCATCAAGACAATTTTATTGTCTGCAAACAGTGTCAAATATCAAATATGTTTATGTCAAATTCTGGTCTGCATTGACGATACATTGTGTCTTGGTTTACACTTTACTTTATTGAGATTATTTTTGCAGGGACAGAGCACATCACAGGAGGTTGGCGGTAATGGCTGGAGCTGAATCAGTGGAATTACATTCGCTCAGTTCCAGACACTATTATGAGCTGTCCTCCCCTCAGCAGCCTCCACTGGTGAACATTAATCAACATTTCAGTAAAAGTACTGGTTTTAGCCAACCAGATTAATTTTCAACTGTAAATCCCTGGGCAGGTTACTAAAATCTTTATTCCCACAATTTGATAGACACATACATCTCTGACAGCATGCCGGCACGGATTGGGTGCGTTCAAGAAATACACATTTGGAGACCGTAAGCGCTTTTGCAGACGTTGTAAATCTATGACATTCAGCGCAGGTCTGCGCCAAATGTGTGTATCTGGAACGCACCCATTGGCAATGCAAACGCGCAGCTGCCTTAACTCCTGGAACGCACCCATCATCACATGATTTTGACTCAACGTCGACACAGTCAGGTGATAAAGTTCTGTTGTTGTTATCTCAAGTCAAATTGTCTAGTCATTGTGCTGGCGGATCAGGTTGTAGCTAAGGTTATTCTGCAGCTGTAAAATGAAGGTTTTGTACCTGTGTCTTTTCGCGGCACTTGCTTTGGCATCTGATGCACTCGTCCGGTAAGTCAAGTCATATTAGCCAAGCTAGCTTCTCAGCTAGAAAAGCAATGATCTTCAAACAGTTGAGCTAACGTTACGTCCTCAGTCAAATAGCTAGCCAGTATGACAAAATAGATAGGCCTAGCTAGGTTTGTGAATATTTACTTTGCTGAATGAATAGTGAAGACGACCTGGGGCTACAAAGTGACGTTAATTATATTATATAATATTTACTTTGCTGAATGAATAGTGAAGACGACCTGGGGCTACAAAGTGACGTTAATTAAATGTTAACAAGTCGCACTAGAGCAAGGTGCTTGTTGTTGTTTTCCGTTAGCTAGTGCTAAGTTTCTCGCCCGAGCAAACATGTGACAATGTCAAAATAGAAATCAGCTAAGGTCAATATCCCAAACACGAGTTAAGGCTGGTTTACAGACCGTCTGACCTGTGTCATGTAGTAACAAATCAAATGTATTTGTATAGCCCTTCTTACATCAGCTGATATTTCAAAGTGGTGTACAGAAACCCAGCCTAAAACCCCCAAACAGCAAGCAATGCAGGTGTAGAAGCAAGGTGGCTTGGAAAAACTCCCTAGAAAGGACAGAACCTAGGAAGAAACCTAGAGAGGAACCAGGCTCTGAGGGGTGGCCATGCCTCTTCTGGCTGTGCCGGGTGGAGATTATAACAGAACATGGCCAAGATGTTCATAAGTGACCAGCATGGTCAAATAATAATAATCACAGTGGTTGTAGAGGGTGCAACAAGTCAGCACCTCAAGAGTAAATGTCAGTTGGCTTTTCATAGCTGATAATTGAGAGTATCTCTACCGCTCCTGCTGTCTCTAGAGAGTTGAAAACAGCAGGTCTGGGACAGGTAGCACGTCCGGTGAACAGGTCAGGGTTCCATAGCCGCAGGCAGAACAGTTGAAACTGGAGCAGCAGCACGGCCAGGTGGACTGGGGACAGCAAGGAGTCATCATGTCAGGTAGTCCTGAGGCATGGTCCTAGGGCAAAGGTCCTCCGAGAGATAGAGAGAGAATTAGAGAGAGCATACTTACACAACTGTCGTAGCGAGATTATGAACATTCTTTTGTCGTCCGAAATCAAACTTGTCGTATGTGTGCATTAAATCAGCACAGCAGCCCGATGCTCCAAATTGTATACTTTATCTATTTTAACAAAAATAAACCCATCCGTTCAAAAGTTAATTAATGGCAAGCCAGGCAACTAAAAGCTATTTTCTTAACAATGTTTTGGTTCGTTGCTAGCTTGCCAGCTGGCTAGCTAGGTCAAATAACGTTAATGACCATTGTATAGCTGACGTCTTAACTTTACCTACTTTTTATTCATTATTACAGGAAACTAAACCCACAACATTATTTACACGGTAGTGGTAAATTTACAAAAAATTATCTGATGAAATAAAAGTAGGTCATTCTATCGGAGAATTGTTAATTAACTCCTGCACCAACTTGTCACAGTAAGACTTGGTCTGGTTGCTGTGGCTGTCCGGTAACCACGACAACGAACGTTGCGACAGTTGCAGATAACTTTAAATGTCGTTCAGACCAGTGACACTTGTTGCATTATAAATGTCTACAGACATGTCGTTAGACCATGTATAAACTGGCCTTAACCTGTCTGATAACAATACCATCTGCTTCATCAATTGAACTGGGAACTTCCTATGTAATCTTGTCATGTTATCTTTGATTAGTGTATGCCCCATTGATTGTTATATTGTTTCTGTTTCCCATTCGTCAATGTCCTTGTAAAACAGATATTACACATAGCTAGGTTGCCACATGCAGCACTTGTTCTAGCTAGCAAAGTATGTTGGCAGCAGTGTTCTTCACTGTGTCTGTCTGAGATTAGGAGACCTGTAACTATTCAGAAGTTGTTTCCCAGCAGGAACTAGGTTGGGTAGACACTAGACAGGGCTGACCAGTAGGCCTGCTGAGATTCTGCTTGACCTACCAACTGTTCAGGGCTGCCTAACCATTTCAAAGGAGTTCTCTAATAGATTCTCTCTCGCTATGTCTCCCTCTCTTTCCCTCCCCCTGTATCTATCTCTCTTCCCCTTTCTCTCATTCTCTCTCTCCTACAGAATTCCGTTGAGGAAGTTCCGTTCCATCAGGCGTACCCTGACTGACTCGGGGAGGGCAGCAGAAGAGCTGTTGGCCGGGAAGGAACACACTAAGTACAACAACCTGGGCTTCCCCTCCTCTAGCAATGGACCCACTCCAGAAACCCTGAAGAACTTTATGGATGTAAGAAGATCCTCTAGTCACTACTAACCAGGGACCTGGGAGTGGAGTAGTTACCCTTGGTATGCGTCCCAAATGGCGCCCTATTCCCTACGTAGTGCACTACTTTTGATTAGAGCCTTGCTATGGGCCCTGGTCAAAAATAGTGCACTTTAATAGGAAGTAGGGTGCCATTTGGGACGTAGGTGACCTGTGCCAATGGAGTGGTCACCCTTGACTTCCCTAATGTACTGTAGCACAAGCTAAAAGCCAGGCAGGCAGGCCAGGAGAAATCCAACAAAGAATCTCTTGTCGCCAGTCCGGCCTTTCCGGCTAGTTTTCCGAGCTAGCTGAATTAGGAACGTTACAAGGCGAAGCCCAGTCCCCCTCCCTGTCCTGAAGGGAAGATGGAAGATCCCTTCCGATTTAACATTTCCCATTAAAGTTGGGTAATCAGATTTGTTAGTTTCTAAGTGTGACGGAACAAGAACGTTTGTCATGTGACAAGTAACTCAGCTTCCCATCAGTGTTGGGTCTAGTGACGGGATCGTTTTCTCTGTGTGACCGAACAGGAACTAGGAATAGTTGGTCATATGACCGTTGACTGAGAGCAAGGAAGGCCTGATCTTCTAAGCTCCCTGAGCCTGATCAGCTGACAATTTGTAGACATAATGTACGGTTTATCCTCGGCAAATCCACTAGGCTGTGTCGTTTTATGTAGTTTAATCTAAACACCAGAAAAAAGAGGGCCTTGTACACTCTAGGGACAGTTTTATTTAGGTCACCATCTAGTACTGGGTCAGACCCCCCCCCCCCTTGCATCCAGAACAGCTCAAATTCTTCGGGGCATAGCATGTTGCTCAATTGGTATCAAGGGACCTAACGTGTGCCATGAAAACATTCCCCACACCATTACGCCACCAGCCTGTACCGTTGACACCAGGCAGGATGGGGCCATGAACTCATGCTGCTTACACCAAATCCTGACTGCCATCAAGTGTTGCTTTTCCTCTCCTCAATTGTCCAGTGTTGGTTCATGCGTTCCCACTTGAGCCGCTTCTTCTTGTTTTTAGCTGATAGGAGAGGAACCCGGTGTGGTCGTCTGCTGCAATGGCCCATTTGTGAGGAAGACTGACGAGTTGTGCGTTCCGAGATGCCGTTCTGCACACCACTATTGTACTGCGCCATTATTTGTCTGTTTGTGGCACGCCTGTTAACTTGCACGATTTGTCATTCTCCTTCCACCTCTCATCAATGAGCTGTTTTTGCCCACAGGACTGCCGCTGAGTCTCGGTATACCCTAGACCCAGGCTAGGCAACCCTGGTCCTGGAATGCCACAGGCATTTCATGTTTTTGATTTAACAGACCTGGAAGACCAGGTGTGTTGACTAAATTCAATCTTTGAACTAATTGATTATCTCAGTTGGTCAGGTGTGGTGCCTAGTTGCAGTACCAGTGGCACGCCAAGAACAGGGTTGGTTAGCCCTGCTCTAGACACTGTTGTGCATAAAAAGCCCAGGAGGCCGGCTGTTTCTGAGATACTGGAATCGGCGTGCCTGGCACTGACTCATACCACGTTCAGTCGCTTAGGGGTCTCATTCTGCCCATTTCTAACGTTCAATCGAACAGTAACTGAATGCCTCGATGCCGGTCTGCCTGCTTTATATAGCGAGCCCTGGCCACTTGACTCACTGTCTGTAGGAGTGAACCATTTTTGTGAATGGAGTAGTGTACCTAATAAACTGGCCAATGTGTGTGTTCATGATATCAGTTCCCCAGCATTGGATAAACATTCTGAGCAGCCTACACAGTACAGTAATCGTTCTGGTTTCTGAGTGTTTTGTCCGGGACTAGTTCCTTCCACCGAGCTGAGGGATGCGCAAACACAGGAAATGGTTGTGGTTTCCACTGTTTCCTAGACTCTCACAGAAAGTGAGTTGCGATATGTAGATTAATCCAACGGTAGGAACAAGGTTACACACACACACATCTACCATGTAAAATTGAATGCAATTCCTCCTATGAAGCTTGAAAAGTTGGAACTGTGAATGAATACAGTTTTAAACATGGAATGGTTTCAGCCACTTCATAACAACTTGCAGAGTAATTGAACTTTCACATCAAACCACTTGGATATCAACCAACCAAAATACAACCACAGTAAATGAATTAACCCATTGTCTCTTCAAAAGTCAGCTTGTTAATAAGAGAAAGGTTGTGTCCAAAAATGGCTCCCTATTCTCCACAAGGCTCTGGTCAAAAGTAGTGCGCTATTATAGGAAGTTGGGCCATTTCATACGCACACACTAAGACTGCTAATCTAATCACAATGAAGTGGTCAAGCAGTCTCAAGAGATTGAATTGACTGAAGAGGTTCATTTCCTATGAGTCCTAGAAAAAGGAAGTTGAGTCACGTATTGAAAAATGTTGAGTAATCGTTCATTCTCTGCTTGCAACAGAAGGTTAGCTGACTGTTAGAACGTGACTAGGAGAAGATAAATCACTGAGACCTGTTGGATTGACCGAAGATATAAAGTGCTAGATTGGAGTCCTAGAAAGAGGGAAGTTGACTCATCGTTAAACTGTGTAATTATTATTATTATTTTCTCTTGAACAGAAGGTTAACGGACTTGTATGTTCAACAGCGTGACTAGGAAAAGAGATCACTCTGACCTGTTTTACTTCAGACAAACCGTTTCTGACACTGGCAGAGCCAACTTCTCTATCCGTCTTGGAAGTAGAATGAACTGAAGTAATCACATGACGTGCATGAACAGAGAAGTTTAGGTAGATCTTGCCAGATGTGTTCAGGCCAGCTCTACCTGTTGGAAGGGATTGCCTTCACTGTATCCCTACAACGTGACAATAGCAAAGCATAGTGGAGCTTGTTCTTCTGAGGGAATAGGTATATGAAGAACCAGCAGAAACTGGGCCTCCGTCCTCCATCAGTTTGGTGTACACTTTATTGTAAAGATCCTACTACCTGCTTTCTAGTCCGGGAGCAGTATGATTGATTGGGTCCTTGAAACCACAGTTATTTTAGTTGTTTTTATTTCATGCAGCTGTGTGTGTGTGTTCCAGGCCCAGTACTATGGTGAGATCGGCCTGGGGACTCCCGCCCAGACGTTTACTGTGGTGTTTGATACAGGCTCCTCCAACTTGTGGGTTCCTTCTGTCCACTGCTCCTTCACAGACATCGCCTGCTGTAAGTCCACACTACACTGACTCAATCCCATATGTGTTCATACAGTTGTCACGTCCTCTCAGATCCTCCACAAGTCCATAGGGGTCTAGGGTTCCATTTTGGACACATGACTGGAGCTAGTAGGACCTACTCACGTCCAGATTTTTTTTTATAAGCAGCATAAATATTAACAAGCTGTATGTTCCTCTTAGTCCAATTCTAGGTTTAATCTGTGTCTAAGAATCTTCTGTTTTATTGTTTCTTTGTTCTTTCTGCCAAATGCCTCTCCTCCATTAATTGAATGCTTCAACGTGCTTTTCCTTCTAGGTTATATAACCATTGATATTGGCAATTTTTGACCGATTTTTAAAGTGACACTTCCCTTCTTTGTCTGTCAGTGCTTCACCACAAGTATAACGGTGCCAAGTCCAGCACGTATGTAAAGAATGGAACGGCCTTCGCCATCCAGTATGGGTCTGGCAGTCTGTCTGGGTACCTCAGCCAAGACACATGCACGGTAGGTTCCAAGGTTACACACTTGTTAAATAGCCTAGCATCTAAAAAGGTGCTGTGTAAATCAAATCCATTGTCACTATTGTACTATTCTCCAAAGCAATGCCCATTTTAAGGCGCTTTTTTTGTGTCCTTAATGATTTTTAAACAGCGTTTCCACTTTTCTGCCTGAAATTGATTTTATTTGTTGATATAAAAATACAATCTCTCTGTGTTAGGTGTCAGTTTGGAGACCTGATGGTCTATAGCCTTTTTTTATGAATGTGCTGCTCATCTCTCTGGTAGATTGGAGGACTGTCCATAGAGAAGCAGGTGTTCGGTGAGGCCATCAAGCAGCCTGGTGTAGCCTTCATCGCTGCTAAGTTTGATGGCATCCTGGGCATGGCCTACCCCCGTATCTCTGTGGACGGGGTCGCCCCACCATTTGACAACATCATGAGCCAGAAGAAAGTAGAGCAGAACGTGTTCTCCTTCTACCTCAACAGGTAGGAGTGCCTCACAGAGAGGAGTGCCTCACCAATTATATATTTTTTTGGTCTCCGTAGTCCTGTTCGGAGATTTAGGCCTGGTTTCCTGGACACGGATTAAGCCTAGTACTTATTTTTATTTAACTAGGCAAGTCAGTTAAGAAACGGCCTACCAAAAGGCCTCAAGTACCAGGTTTAATCTGTATCTAGGAAACTAGCGCAACAAGTTTGAGTTTGTTTCTGCTCTGCAAAGACATTATAAAAATAGTAAAATCACTGTTTGGTCCTGTGTGTGTCAGGAACCCAGACTCTGAGCCCGGCGGTGAGCTCCTGCTGGGAGGAACTGACCCTAAGTACTACAGTGGAGACTTCCAATACCTCAACGTCAGCCGCCAGGCCTACTGGCAGGTCCACATGGACGGGTGAGTGCTCTGCCATTGTCTATATGATGCCACTTCTGCTGCTGCTTGTGTTAGTTAGTGTATTGTAACACCACCATAACAATCTCCTTCTATATTAACCATCTGTTGTTGGTGGCCACTATACTAGTATGTCTGGTCAGTTCTGTGTCAGAATTATTCAGTTTACAACTTTTTTGAGCAAATGAAATGGACGCCACAAACATTTTGTGAATACCCACCTCATTCCCTTGGGAATCTCAGGAAACTTACCCGCCACCTCTGGCTCCACACATCAAACAGAAGCTTCTGGAAAACAACATTCTGCGAGCTAGAAGCCTTCTAAGATGAACCAAGGCTGGCCGAGGTAAACAAAGATTTGCACTGTTGGTTTCAGTCTCATGTAGAAGTGCCAAGGGACCGAGTCTTAACTGCAATTAAGAAGGCATAAGATGCTAAATCTCCCCACTGTCTGCTAAATATCCTAACCTGCAATTCTATATCTTTGCAAAAACAAAGTGGATGAGTTTGAACTTCTGCTCAGATCATCCAGGACAGAAATTGGTTGTGTAACAGAATCATGGATACATGAGAACATTCCAGATGAGTCCCCAAACATAGAGGCAGAAATCTGTCTCAATGTGAAAGGATGGCTGTATGTTTATAGTCTCCAGGTTAGGAGACGGGCAGACCTGAAGAGATGAGTTTGTGTCGATACAGTTGCACCCGGAGCGGCTAATGAGAAGAAACTGTAACAGGAAGCAATTGACGATCTCATTAACACCATCGACTCTGAAGTTGAAGTCACCTGAAGCAGGTGTTGTCTTATGTGGGGATTTCAATCATCTACCTACTAAGGCCCTCATCAAATCCCACCCAGGTCTAAAACAGGTTGACAAAAACAAGACCAGCTGTTGTGATGCTGTAGTTGTAGTTGCCTTCTGTTCTGCCTGAGTCAAACGCCTCTGGAGACGACTGTTCTTCTCCTGATACTCTGCCATCTGCCTCTCGTACTCTACTATGGTCTCGTGGTCAGTCACCAGCTGGATCTCCAGTTCCTGACAACGTTGCTTCTGTCGATTCAGCTCACCCTTGAGGCTCCATGATTGATCTGATGATAACAAACAAAATTGAAAAAGGCAAGGAACTCTGTTCAAAGGCTCATCTGAAGGACTAAGAATCCACTAGACGACAAAATGTAAATTCAAGCACTCCAAAAAAGAAGAATCCAAAAAGGGTTGTGGGACATCATCACAGAGCTGGTTGATCAAAATCACCTGGAGGTACGACACCGATTTGATGGTGTGGAAACTGACGAGGTTGAGGTCCTGAACAACATCTTTGCTGAAGAATGGACAGGAAGTACATCCCCCTCCTTAGTTACCACCTATCAACTGGGCTCTGTACCTTCAGTCTGGAAGACCACTAACACCCCCCCCCCATCCAGCTCCACTAATCCTGGACCCTCTACATGATCTGGTGCACTTTACAAAATAGATGGCATCATGAGGGAGGAAAATATGTGGATATATTGAAGCAACATTTCAAAACATCATTCAGGAAGTTAAAGCTTGGTCGCAAATGGGTCTTCCAAATGGACAATGACCCCAAGCATATTTCCAAAGTTGTGGCAAAATGGCTTAAGGACAACAAAGTCAAGGTATTGGAGTGGCCATCACAAAGCCCTGACCTCAATCCTATAGAACATTTGTGGGCAGAACTGAAAAAGCATGTGCAAGCAAGGAGGCCTACAAACCTGACTCAGTTACACCAGCTCTGTCAGGAGGAATGGGCCAAAATTCACCCAACTTATTGTGGGAAGCTTGTGGAAGGCTACCTGAAACATTTGACATAAAATGTTTCACTTATAGGCAATGCTACCAAATACTAATTGAGTGCATGTAAACTTCTGACCCACTGGGAATGTGATGAAAGAAATAAAAGCTGAAATGAATAATTCTCTACTATTATTCTGACATTTAAAATAAATGGTGATCCTAACTGACCTAAGACAGGGAATTTTTACTAGGATTAAATGTCAGGAATTGTGAAAACTGAGTTCAAATGTATTTGGCTACGGTGTATGTAAACTTCCGACTGTAACTGTGCATTCTGCAAAATTCAGTCTTGTCGGCTATGAGCACGAATTAAATAAATGCTGTTTTCACTATGTAGGGAGGGAACTGTAAACCCAAATGATGAGTTATTGGTTTAAATAGAGAAGCCTGTGAAAAGGCATTTACTGCTCTGAGGACAATAGCTCTATTGTTACCTTGTGTAACCATGCAACCCTTCTACCACCAAGGGAGCTGGATTTAAACCTGTGTGTGTTTTGTACAGGATGGGTGTGGGGAGCCAGCTGAGTCTGTGTAAGGGAGGCTGTGAGGCCATCGTGGACACCGGCACGTCCCTCATCACCGGCCCCACAGCCGAGGTCAAGGCCCTGCAGAAGGCCATCGGAGCAACCCCACTCATCCAGGGAGAGGTAAGACACAGGATCAACCCCACTCATCTAGTTCAACACTGTGGTCCCGACTACAGCTACGTTCCTCCTCTAGTTCAACACTGTGGGCCCCGACTACAGCTACGTTCCTCCTCTAGTTCAACACTGTGGGCCCCGACTCCTATTACTTAGAACTATACTCCACTTTATTTCCTGAATACAGTAGCACCTTCACTGACTGTTTCTGCTTGTGTTTCAGTACATGGTGAACTGTGATAAGATTCCCACCATGCCTGACATCACATTCAACCTGGGAGGACAGTCCTACAGTCTGACTGCAGAGCAGTACGTTCTCAAGGTGAGTCTCTCTCGCTCTTTATTTTTTTCCCTCCTCTCTGTCTCTCTAGAGATTCTACATTGTTTTTCTACACGTAAATGTCCAGTAGAGGCAGATATCCAGCAGAGGGCGGTAGAGTCTAATTCAACAACCATAGCAACAGTGTCTGCTCAGTCAGTCACTATACCACACAAACAGGGCATTGTTTAGTTCACTAAGCTATTCTCAGAACCATGGGAGACAACGTACATTGATTTGAATGTTGGTCTCAGAATGTAATTGTTATTTCAACAATTATTACTGCGTAATAATGGCCTAACTTTCTTTACAAACCGTCCCTCTGTTGGCTACGATGTTAGTATTTCTGTTGTTTGGTCATTACATATCAGGTTCTTGTTCATTAGTGCACACCGTAGCAAAACATTGTGCAACAGAAAACAAAAATGAGCATTTCAGCAATGAACAAGTTCAGATACATACTACCCCTCTGTTTTAAACTGTTTGGTGCTTACTGGACATGATGTGGGACTGTGTGCGTCTCTGTATTCCTTCCCCCTTCTGCTCTGCGTCTGACTGTGAGTCTCTGTATTCCTTCCCCCACTCCAGGAGAGCCAGGCTGGTAAGACCATCTGCCTGAGTGGCTTCATGGGCCTGGACATCCCCGCCCCCGCCGGGCCGCTTTGGATCCTGGGAGATGTATTCATTGGCCAATACTACACTGTGTTCGACCGTGACAACAACAGGGTGGGCTTCGCTAAGTCCAAGTAGAACTACAACGATGGCTACGTCCCCATTCTCCACTATCCATCATCTACCCTTCTCCTGAAGTGTACACTTGTTCTGCACACTACATGTCATGGATTTGGAGAATTGGGAAGTAGTCAAGGTTTTAGGACAATGTTTTGCGGTACATTTAAAGTGGATCAAGATTTTACGATTTTAGACGGGCAAAATCAAAGTGTGGGGGAAAGACACTACTTGTAACTTGCACAAGCTTTCCGTTGCTTTTCTGAAATCTTTAAACTAGCAATTCGATTTGTGTAGAGTTCAAATGCACTGATCTAAACAAGCATTCATTTCTGAGTTATTTGCTGTGAAAGTGAAACAGAAAATGTGGTGTTGGAGGTACAGGATCGGGAGTCAAAGACTGAGTTTTACCATCTATCTGAGTGATCTGCTGTATGTGTTAAATCAGGGACTTGTTTTATTTTTAAAGCAACCGAACAATGTAACATTTTAATTTGCGTTTTATGAGGCAATGGACCTCTTGTCAATGACTTTAAGATGTATCTTCAAATGATTGCATTCAATAAAATAATTGTAAAAAGTGAAGTTCCCCTTTCTTTAATGTCACTGTGATTCCTCCTTCTAATAGATGCTGTAGAGTAGGAGTACTCCACTCCTGTTTCAGAAGTTCAGCTCACACAAATGTCAGGATTGATATTGTCATTTACCAGCGTAGTAACAAATCCCCACCAAGCGACCCATGTGGTCACACCACTCTCGTTAGTGGCGTTAGATTTTTCTGTTTTAGAAATTCATTTCCTGCAATTCTACACGTTTTGACATGCTTTGTGTGTTCATATGATACCTGAGTGACAAAATCAATGATTGGGGGGGGGGCACTGGGGTTGAGGCCTCTGGTCATGTGATCTGGATGACTACAAGATTTTAGATGGGTAAGTTAGCTGGTTAGCCTATCTCGCTAACATGACCAGTAGTTGATCAACTGGACATTTCAGACAGGTTATAAACAGCTCTATAAGATCTGTCAGTAACTGACATAACAAGAGGAAAAACTGCTCAAGCACAACCACATTTCAAAATTGAACCTTGTACATTTTCCCACATCAGTCACTTCAATCAAACTTTATTATTTCATCAAATCTCTGTAATAACCAGGGTTGGGGTCCAGTCAATTCATAGAGTAAACCAAATTCTAATTAGAAATGTTCCCCTTTTAAAAGGTGTTGAAGAGAATTGGAATGTCTGTGTACTTCCTGAACTGACCACAAGCCTGCTTAATAACTCATAAATAGTATAAAATGTCAGAATTTCTATCCACATACTTTACATACTGTAATAAGGTTATTACATTTCATACTTTTTCTTCCAACATAAATATAAATGCAATACAATATGTCCTCAATTTGTTTAGTATTCAGTAGACGTGTTCTCCTTACAAACTTTTTTTTCAGTGGTAAAAAATGTCCAGATTTTCAAAGTATTTTTTTCCTCATTAGTAATAGTCAAATCTTTCCCAAGGACTTGATGGGTTCGCTCTCAGAACGATCATTAAAAGATACCAAGTTAAAAAGCATTGTGTCCAACTTGATCCCCTTCTTGTGGTTCTTCATGGAAACTGTCTTTATATATTGAATAACTCACCATATATTGAAAGGAATATCTCACCATAGTGTGATGGAAGCCACATAATGTAGACACACACTTATCCAAAAAGGGTCATTCCCTCCAATCTGTGTGAACTAATGTCCATGTTCTAGAATCCCACTCTGGAATCAGGTTTTCCCATGATGATGGAAACTCCCCTTCTCTTCCCGGCTGGGGTATGTTCTTTAGAGGGGTCCGTTCGTACTGGACATCTTCAGATGCCTCCCTGTTTTACTGTTTTCTTCTGTTTTGTGCCTTTAACACATATCCTCTCCCTATTTAATATAACCCAGATATCCTCTCCCTATTTAATATAACCCAGATGTTCCTCTCCCTATAGAATATAACCCAGATATCCTCTCCCTATTTAATATAACCCAGATATTCTCTCCCTATAGAATATAACCCAGATATCCTCTCCCTATTTAATATAACCCAGATGTTCCTCTCCCTATAGAATATAACCCAGATATCCTCTCCCTATTTAATATAACCCAGATATTCTCTCCCTATAGAATATAACCCAGATATCCTCTCCCTATTTAATATAACCCAGATATCCTCTCCCTATTTAATATAACCCAGATATTCTCTCCCTATAGAATATAACCCAGATATCCTCTCCCTATAGAATATAACCCAGATTTCCTCTCCCTATTTAATATAACCCAGATATCCTCTCCCTATAGAATATAACCCAGATATCCTCTCCCTATTTAATATAACCCAGATATTCTCTCCCTATAGACTATAACCCAGATATCCTCTCCCTATAGAATATAACCCAGATATCCTCTCCCTATTTAATATAACCCAGATATTCTCTCCCTATAGAATATAACCCAGATATCCTCTCCCTATAGAATATAACCCAGATATCCTCTCCCTATTTAATATAACCCAGATATCCTCTCCCTATTTAATATAACCCAGATATCCTCTCCCTATAGAATATAACCCAGATATCCTCTCCCTATAGACTATAACCCAGATATCCTCTCCCTATAGAATATAACCCAGATATCCTCTCCCTATAGAATATAACCCAGATATCCTCTCCCTATAGACTATAACCCAGATATCTTCTCCCTATTTAATATAACCCAGATATCCTCTCCCTATAGACTATAACCCAGATATCCTCTCCCTATTTAATATAACCCAGATATCCTCTCCCTATAGAATATAACCCAGATATCCTCCTGCCTATGGAATATAACCCAGATATCCTCTCCCTATAGACTATTACCCAGATATCCTCTCCCTATAGACTATAATCCAGATATCCTCCTGCCTATAGAATATAACCCAGATATCCTCTCCCTATAGACTATAACCCAGATATCCTCTCCCTATTTAATATAACCCAGATATCCTCTCCCTATAGACTATAACCCAGAAATCCTCCTGCCTATAGACTATAATCCAGATATCCTCCTGCCTATAGAATATAACCCAGATATCCTCTCCCTATTTAATATAACCCAGATATCCTCTCCCTATAGAATATAACCCAGATATCATCTCCCTATTTAATATAACCCAGATATCCTCTCCCTATTTAATATAACCCAGATACCCTCTCCCTATTTAATATAACCTAGATATCCTCCTGCCTATAGACTATAACCCAGATATCCTCTCCCTATTTAATATAACCCAGATATCCTCTCCCTATTTAATATAACCCAGATATCGTCTGCTCTCAACCCTCCTTCTCTTTTTCCTCTTTAGCAGCTGAATCAGACTCTCCATGGCTCTCCTGGTCCCCGTGCCCACCATCGATCTCTGTCTGGCTAGCCATGCTCCTGTCTCCCCCCTCCATCTCCTCCATGTCCAACACCTCCTCCTCAGTCTCCTCCTCCTGACCCAGAGTATCCGGGATGATCTCCACCTCGATCCCAGAAGCATCCTCGTTCTCCTTAAACCACACTGACTTCCCTCCTTCCTTCCTTCCCCCCTTGGCGAGGATGGACCTCATCCCGTCCTTGTCTCCTCCTCCTCTCCCCCCTCCCCTAGCAGGGCTGCTGGCCGGGCTGGGCTTGGCATGGTGGTTGTGGTTGGCGTACAGGCCGCAGAAGCCACAGTGGCGGTCGCTCCGGCGTCGCTCCAGGGGGATGGCCCTGCCTCTGTCCCCAGGGACAGTAGCACCTCGGCCCCTCTTGTCTACCGGCTCTGGACGTCTGGGTCCGCCGCGCAGGGCATCACCCTCGGTACCCTGGTAGCCATCGTTGGTGTACTGCAGGGTGTCCTTGGGTCTCCCATGGGGTCTCGCCATCTTCAGACATGGAGCCAAACACTACAGACAGGACAGAATACAGGACAGCAACCATGTCAAATCTGACAAGTACAAGGATCACAGGATAAGGGCTTTATGTGTTGTGTATATCATTTGGTTGAATAAAGAGTAACAAATAAATAATAAAAGGTGATAAATAGTCATAAATAATAGTAATAAAGTTGTCCTATGAGTTAAAAACTGAAGCACTAGAGAGAGAGGAGTAGAGAGAGAGAGAAAGCTGTCATTTACACACAAGTGAATGAACCATTGATCTCTAGGCATTGTTCAATGTCACAGATGCTTCTGCCTTCCTATAGCGTTAGGTTCATTTATTCTGCTTTAACACAGAGAGCCCTTCTGTGAAGTACCACTCATAAATATTCAGTGAAGCTGTTCAATTCGATCAGGATAAATTCCTTGCTCACAGGCCTTCCATCAGCGTCTCATCCTATCCAGGGATATTCAACCAGCCTTCACTATTCCATCCAACAGCCCCGGCTAGCCTGCTAACCTGGTCCCAGATCTGTTTGTTAAGTCCTGCCAAGGTGTTGGCAAGACAACACAAACAGTTCTGACGCTAGGTTACCTTCCTGTTAGGGCTAAGGCCGCTTCAAAAACACTTGCAGGACAGGACTTTCACCAAGTGTCATGCTGCGGAACTTCCTCAATACCAGCATCCCACTGGGAGAAACTCGCATGAACGCCCCTCCAACTGGTATTACTAGTGGGGAAACTCACCTATCATCTCTGACTTCTCCCACATACTGACCTCTGATGTCACATCCCACTGGGAGAAACCCACATGAACGCCCCTCCAACTGGTATTACTAGTGGGGAAACTCACCTATCATCTCTGACTTCTCCCACATACTGACCTCTGATGTCACATCCCACTGGGTGAAACCCACATGAACGCCCCTCCAACTGGTATTACTAGTGGGGAAACTCACCTATCATCTCTGACTTCTCCCACATACTGACCTCTGATGTCACATACTAAGGAAATTACCTCTATAACAGCAATTTTGGCAGTTAAATACAACAAAACATTATTCATGCAGAAAATTATCCATTAAAATGGTTTTTGAACACTATAATTAGTCTGCGAGGCTGCTAGCTGTGCTGTTAGTGTATGGTTTACGCAGCTTGTTTGCCATTAGCCAACAGGCCTACTCAACGAGTTTAAAGCACATCAACGCATACAACTCGTTGATCCCAGTTTACAAGTAGTATTTTCGGAGTTTCCCACTTGTCATGAACGCAGCATAAGTTCTGAGCTGAACTCACAGAATGGTGCTGACCTCAGTTATGTTGTCCAGGTTGGTGCCTCCTTTCTTCAGGCGGGAGATCAGGAAGCCAATCACGATGAAGCAGAGAACCAAGATGGCTGCCATGACCAATCCTAGCAGAGCCATGTCCCCCGCCCGGTACCCTGCCCCAGAAGGCAAGGGAAGCGCCACAGCTGTAGAGGGTCAGAGGTCAGGGAAAATAATAGTCAGTCAAGGCAACCAGTCAACATATCAATCAATCAAGATATAAAATCAAGATATCAATCAAGTTATCAATCAACCAATATATTAGTCAATCAATCAAGCCGTTACAGCAGACAATGGCCTTTGAGATGTACCTAAGCTCTACTCCACTTCACTTCTAACTTGAACCACATCATAGCATATCAATACAGGGTTTAATATGGAGAGTACAGAGTCTGCTGTTGGTAGGAGTAGATCCCCACCATAGTATATTAATACAGGCTTTAATATGGAGAGTACAGAGTCTGCTGTTGGTAGGAGTAGATCCCCACCATAGTATATTAATACAGGCTTTAATATGGAGAGTACAGAGTCTGCTGTTGGTAGGAGTAGATCCCCACCATAGTATATTAATACAGGCTTTAATATGGAGAGTGCAGAGTCTGCTGTTGGTAGGAGTAGATCCCCACCATAGTATATTAATACAGGCTTTAATATGGAGAGTACAGAGTCTGCTGTTGGTAGGAGTAGATCCCCACCATAGTATATCAATACAGGCTTTAATATGGAGAGTACAGAGCCTGCTGTTGGTAGGAGTAGATCCCCACCATAGTATATTAATACAGGCTTTAATATGGAGAGTACAGAGTCTGCTGTTGGTAGGAGTAGATCCCCACCATAGTATATTAATACAGGCTTTAATATGGAGAGTACAGAGTCTGCTGTTGGTAGGAGTAGATACCCACCATAGTATATTAATACAGGCTTTAATATGGAGAGTACAGAGTCTGCTGTTGGTAGGAGTAGATCCCCACCATAGTATATTAATACAGGCTTTAATATGGAGAGTACAGAGCCTGCTGTTGGTAGGAGTAGATCCCCACCATAGTATATTAATACAGGCTTTAATATGGAGAGTACAGAGCCTGCTGTTGGTAGGAGTAGATCCCCACCATAGTATATTAATACAGGCTTTAATATGGAGAGTACAGAGCCTGCTGTTGGTAGGAGTAGATCCCCACCATAGTATATTAATACAGGCTTTAATAAGGAGAGTACAGAGTCTGCTGTTGGTAGGAGTAGATCCCCACCATAGTATATTAATACAGGCTTTAATATGGAGAGTACAGAGTCTGCTGTTGGTAGGAGTAGATCCCCACCATAGTATATTAATACAGGCTTTAATATGGAGAGTACAGAGTCTGCTGTTGGTAGGAGTAGATCCCCACCATAGTATATTAATACAGGCTTTAATATGGAGAGTACAGAGTCTGCTGTTGGTAGGAGTAGATCCCCACCATAGTATATTAATACAGGCTTTAATATGGAGAGTACAGAGTCTGCTGTTGGTAGGAGTAGATCCCCACCATAGTATATTAATACAGGCTTTAATATGGAGAGTACAGAGCCTGCTGTTGGTAGGAGTAGATCCCCACCATAGTATATTAATACAGGCTTTAATATGGAGAGTACAGAGTCTGCTGTTGGTAGGAGTAGATCCCCACCATAGTATATTAATACAGGCTTTAATATGGAGAGTACAGAGTCTGCTGTTGGTAGGAGTAGATCCCCACCATAGTATATTAATACAGGCTTTAATATGGAGAGTACAGAGTCTGCTGTTGGTAGGAGTAGATCCCCACCATAGCATATCAATACAGGCTTTAATATGGAGAGTACAGAGTCTGCTGTTGGTAGGAGTAGATCCCCACCATAGTATATTAATACAGGCTTTAATATGGAGAGTACAGAGCCTGCTGTTGGTAGGAGTAGATCCCCACCATAGTATATTAATACAGGCTTTAATATGGAGAGTACAGAGTCTGCTGTTGGTAGGAGGAGATCCCCACCATAGTATATTAATACAGGCTTTAATATGGAGAGTACAGAGTCTGCTGTTGGTAGGAGTAGATCCCCACCATAGTATATTAATACAGGCTTTAATATGGAGAGTACAGAGTCTGCTGTTGGTAGGAGTAGATCCCCACCATAGTATATTAATACAGGCTTTAATAGGGAGAGTACAGAGCCTGCTGTTGGTAGGAGTAGATCCCCACCATAGTATATTAATACAGGCTTTAATATGGAGAGTACAGAGTCTGCTGTTGGTAGGAGTAGATCCCCACCATAGTATATTAATACAGGCTTTAATATGGAGAGTACAGAGCCTGCTGTTGGTAGGAGTAGATCCCCACCATAGTATATTAATACAGGCTTTAATATGGAGAGTACAGAGCCTGCTGTTGGTAGGAGTAGATCCCCACCATAGTATATTAATACAGGCTTTAATATGGAGAGTACAGAGTCTGCTGTTGGTAGGAGTAGATCCCCACCATAGTATATCAATACAGGCTTTAATATGGAGAGTACAGAGCCTGCTGTTGGTAGGAGTAGATCCCCACCATAGTATATTAATACAGGCTTTAATATGGAGAGTACAGAGTCTGCTGTTGGTAGGAGTAGATCCCCACCATAGTATATTAATACAGGCTTTAATATGGAGAGTACAGAGTCTGCTGTTGGTAGGAGTAGATACCCACCATAGTATATTAATACAGGCTTTAATATGGAGAGTACAGAGTCTGCTGTTGGTAGGAGTAGATCCCCACCATAGTATATTAATACAGGCTTTAATATGGAGAGTACAGAGCCTGCTGTTGGTAGGAGTAGATCCCCACCATAGTATATTAATACAGGCTTTAATATGGAGAGTACAGAGCCTGCTGTTGGTAGGAGTAGATCCCCACCATAGTATATTAATACAGGCTTTAATATGGAGAGTACAGAGCCTGCTGTTGGTAGGAGTAGATCCCCACCATAGTATATTAATACAGGCTTTAATATGGAGAGTACAGAGCCTGCTGTTGGTAGGAGTAGATCCCCACCATAGTATATTAATACAGGCTTTAATATGGAGAGTACAGAGTCTGCTGTTGGTAGGAGTAGATCCCCACCATAGTATATTAATACAGGCTTTAATATGGAGAGTACAGAGTCTGCTGTTGGTAGGAGTAGATCCCCACCATAGTATATTAATACAGGCTTTAATATGGAGAGTACAGAGTCTGCTGTTGGTAGGAGTAGATCCCCACCATAGTATATTAATACAGGCTTTAATATGGAGAGTACAGAGTCTGCTGTTGGTAGGAGTAGATCCCCACCATAGTATATTAATACAGGCTTTAATATGGAGAGTACAGAGCCTGCTGTTGGTAGGAGTAGATCCCCACCATAGTATATTAATACAGGCTTTAATATGGAGAGTACAGAGTCTGCTGTTGGTAGGAGTAGATACCCACCATAGTATATTAATACAGGCTTTAATATGGAGAGTACAGAGTCTGCTGTTGGTAGGAGTAGATCCCCACCATAGTATATTAATACAGGCTTTAATATGGAGAGTACAGAGTCTGCTGTTGGTAGGAGTAGATCCCCACCATAGCATATCAATACAGGCTTTAATATGGAGAGTACAGAGTCTGCTGTTGGTAGGAGTAGATCCCCACCATAGTATATTAATACAGGCTTTAATATGGAGAGTACAGAGCCTGCTGTTGGTAGGAGTAGATCCCCACCATAGTATATTAATACAGGCTTTAATATGGAGAGTACAGAGTCTGCTGTTGGTAGGAGTAGATCCCCACCATAGTATATTAATACAGGCTTTAATATGGAGAGTACAGAGTCTGCTGTTGGTAGGAGTAGATCCCCACCATAGTATATTAATACAGGCTTTAATATGGAGAGTACAGAGTCTGCTGTTGGTAGGAGTAGATCCCCACCATAGTATATTAATACAGGCTTTAATAGGGAGAGTACAGAGCCTGCTGTTGGTAGGAGTAGATCCCCACCATAGTATATTAATACAGGCTTTAATATGGAGAGTACAGAGTCTGCTGTTGGTAGGAGTAGATCCCCACCATAGTATATTAATACAGGCTTTAATATGGAGAGTACAGAGCCTGCTGTTGGTAGGAGTAGATCCCCACCATAGTATATTAATACAGGCTTTAATATGGAGAGTACAGAGTCTGCTGTTGGTAGGAGTAGATCCCCACCATAGTATATTAATACAGGCTTTAATATGGAGAGTACAGAGTCTGCTGTTGGTAGGAGTAGATCCCCACCATAGTATATTAATACAGGCTTTAATAGGGAGAGTACAGAGACTGCTGTTGGTAGGAGTAGATCCCCACCAGAGTATATTAATACAGGCTTTAATATGGAGAGTACAGAGCCTGCTGTTGGTAGGAGTAGATCCCCACCATAGTATATTAATACAGGCTTTAATATGGAGAGTACAGAGCCTGCTGTTGGTAGGAGTAGATCCCCACCATAGTATATTAATACAGGCTTTAATATGGAGAGTACAGATTCTGCTGTTGGTAGGAGTAGATCCCCACCATAGTATATTAATACAGGCTTTAATATGGAGAGTACAGAGTCTGCTGTTGGTAGGAGTAGATCCCCACCATAGTACATTAATACAGGCTTTAATATGGAGAGTACAGAGCCTGCTGTTGGTAGGAGTAGATCCCCACCATAGTACATTAATACAGGCTTTAATAGGGAGAGTACAGAGCCTGCTGTTGGTAGGAGTAGATCCCCACCATAGTATATTAATACAGGCTTTAATATGGAGAGTACAGAGTCTGCTGTTGGTAGGAGTAGATCCCCACCATAGTATATTAATACAGGCTTTAATATGGAGAGTACAGAGCCTGCTGTTGGTAGGAGTAGATCCCCACCATAGTATATTAATACAGGCTTTAATATGGAGAGTACAGAGTCTGCTGTTGGTAGGAGTAGATCCCCACCATAGTATATTAATACAGGCTTTAATAGGGAGAGTACAGAGCCTGCTGTTGGTAGGAGTAGATCCCCACCATAGTATATTAATACAGGCTTTAATATGGAGAGTACAGAGTCTGCTGTTGGTAGGAGTAGATCCCCACCATAGTATATTAATACAGGCTTTAATATGGAGAGTACAGAGTCTGCTGTTGGTAGGAGTAGATCCCCACCATAGTATATTAATACAGGCTTTAATATGGAGAGTACAGAGCCTGCTGTTGGTAGGAGTAGATCCCCACCATAGTATATTAATACAGGCTTTAATATGGAGAGTACAGAGCCTGCTGTTGGTAGGAGTAGATCCCCACCATAGTATATTAATACAGGCTTTAATATGGAGAGTACAGAGCCTGCTGTTGGTAGGAGTAGATCCCCACCATAGTATATTAATACAGGCTTTAATATGGAGAGTACAGAGTCTGCTGTTGGTAGGAGTAGATCCCCACCATAGTATATTAATACAGGCTTTAATATGGAGAGTACAGAGCCTGCTGTCTGTAGGAGTAGATCCCCACCATAGTATATTAATACAGGCTTTAATATGGAGAGTACAGAGTCTGCTGTTGGTAGGAGTAGATCCCCACCATAGTATATTAATACAGGCTTTAATATGGAGAGTACAGAGTCTGCTGTTGGTAGGAGTAGATCCCCACCATAGTATATTAATACAGGCTTTAATATGGAGAGTACAGAGTCTGCTGTTGGTAGGAGTAGATCCCCACCATAGTATATTAATACAGGCTTTAATAGGGAGAATACAGAGCCTGCTGTTGGTAGGAGTAGATCCCCACCATAGTATATTAATACAGGCTTTAATATGGAGAGTACAGAGTCTGCTGTTGGTAGGAGTAGATCCCCACCATAGTATATTAATACAGGCTTTAATATGGAGAGTACAGAGTCTGCTGTTGGTAGGAGTAGATCCCCACCATAGTATATTAATACAGGCTTTAATATGGAGAGTACAGAGCCTGCTGTTGGTAGGAGTAGATCCCCACCATAGTATATTAATACAGGGTTTAATATGGAGAGTACAGAGTCTGCTGTTGGTAGGAGTAGATCCCCACCATAGTATATTAATACAGGCTTTAATATCGAGAGTACAGAGCCTGCTGTTGGTAGGAGTAGATCCCCACCATAGTATATTAATACAGGCTTTAATATGGAGAGTACAGAGTCTGCTGTTGGTAGGAGTAGATCCCCACCATAGTATATTAATACAGGCTTTAATATGGAGAGTACAGAGCCTGCTGTTGGTAGGAGTAGATCCCCACCATAGTATATTAATACAGGCTTTAATATGGAGAGTACAGAGCCTGCTGTTGGTAGGAGTAGATCCCCACCATAGTATATTAATACAGGCTTTAATATGGAGAGTACAGAGCCTGCTGTTGGTAGCAGTAGATCCCCACCATAGTATATTAATACAGGCTTTAATATGGAGAGTACAGAGCCTGCTGTTGGTAGGAGTAGATCCCCACCATAGTATATTAATACAGGCTTTAATATGGAGAGTACAGATTCTGCTGTTGGTAGGAGTAGATCCCCACCATAGTATATTAATACAGGCTTTAATATGGAGAGTACAGAGTCTGCTGTTGGTAGGAGTAGATCCCCACCATAGTATATTAATACAGGCTTTAATATGGAGAGTACAGAGTCTGCTGTTGGTAGGAGTAGATCCCCACCATAGTATATTAATACAGGCTTTAATATGGAGAGTACAGAGCCTGCTGTCTGTAGGAGTAGATCCCCACCATAGTATATTAATACAGGCTTTAATATGGAGAGTACAGAGTCTGCTGTTGGTAGGAGTAGATCCCCACCATAGTATATTAATACAGGCTTTAATATGGAGAGTACAGAGTCTGCTGTTGGTAGGAGTAGATCCCCACCATAGTATATTAATACAGGCTTTAATATGGCGAGTACAGAGTCTGCTGTTGGTAGGAGTAGATCCCCACCATAGTATATTAATACAGGCTTTAATAGGGAGAGTACAGAGCCTGCTGTTGGTAGGAGTAGATCCCCACCATAGTATATTAATACAGGCTTTAATATGGAGAGTACAGAGTCTGCTGTTGGTAGGAGTAGATCCCCACCATAGTATATTAATACAGGCTTTAATATGGAGAGTACAGAGTCTGCTGTTGGTAGGAGTAGATCCCCACCATAGTATATTAATACAGGCTTTAATATGGAGAGTACAGAGCCTGCTGTTGGTAGGAGTAGATCCCCACCATAGTATATTAATACAGGGTTTAATATGGAGAGTACAGAGTCTGCTGTTGGTAGGAGTAGATCCCCACCATAGTATATTAATACAGGCTTTAATATGGAGAGTACAGAGCCTGCTGTTGGTAGGAGTAGATCCCCACCATAGTATATTAATACAGGCTTTAATATGGAGAGTACAGAGTCTGCTGTTGGTAGGAGTAGATCCCCACCATAGTATATTAATACAGGCTTTAATATGGAGAGTACAGAGCCTGCTGTTGGTAGGAGTAGATCCCCACCATAGTATATTAATACAGGCTTTAATATGGAGAGTACAGAGCCTGCTGTTGGTAGGAGTAGATCCCCACCATAGTATATTAATACAGGCTTTAATATGGAGAGTACAGAGCCTGCTGTTGGTAGCAGTAGATCCCCACCATAGTATATTAATACAGGCTTTAATATGGAGAGTACAGAGCCTGCTGTTGGTAGGAGTAGATCCCCACCATAGTATATTAATACAGGCTTTAATATGGAGAGTACAGATTCTGCTGTTGGTAGGAGTAGATCCCCACCATAGTATATTAATACAGGCTTTAATATGGAGAGTACAGAGTCTGCTGTTGGTAGGAGTAGATCCCCACCATAGTACATTAATACAGGCTTTAATATGGAGAGTACAGAGCCTGCTGTTGGTAGGAGTAGATCCCCACCATAGTATATTAATACAGGCTTTAATAGGGAGAGTACAGAGCCTGCTGTTGGTAGGAGTAGATCCCCACCATAGTATATTAATACAGTCTTTAATATGGAGAGTACAGAGCCTGCTGTTGGTAGGAGTAGATCCCCACCATAGTATATTAATACAGGCTTTAATATGGAGAGTACAGAGTCTGCTGTTGGTAGGAGTAGATCCCCACCATAGTATATTAATACAGGCTTTAATATGGAGAGTACAGAGCCTGCTGTTGGTAGCAGTAGATCCCCACCATAGTATATTAATACAGGCTTTAATATGGAGAGTACAGAGTCTGCTGTTGGTAGGAGTAGATCCCCACCATAGTATATTAATACAGGCTTTAATATGGAGAGTACAGAGTCTGCTGTTGGTAGCAGTAGATCCCCACCATAGTATATTAATACAGGCTTTAATATGGAGAGTACAGAGCCTGCTGTTGGTAGCAGTAGATCCCCACCATAGTATATTAATACAGGCTTTAATATGGAGAGTACAGAGTCTGCTGTTGGTAGGAGTAGATCCCCACCATAGTATATTAATACAGGCTTTAATATGGAGAGTACAGAGCCTGCTGTTGGTAGGAGTAGATCCCCACCATAGTATATTAATACAGGCTTTAATATGGAGAGTACAGAGTCTGCTGTTGGTAGGAGTAGATCCCCACCATAGTATATTAATACAGGCTTTAATATGGAGAGTACAGAGTCTGCTGTTGGTAGGAGTAGATCCCCACCATAGTATATTAATACAGGCTTTAATAGGGAGAGTACAGAGCCTGCTGTTGGTAGGAGTAGATCCCCACCATAGTATATTAATACAGGCTTTAATATGGAGAGTACAGAGTCTGCTGTTGGTAGGAGTAGATCCCCACCATAGTATATTAATACAGGCTTTAATATGGAGAGTACAGAGCCTG
The DNA here is from genome assembly GCF_901001165.1 of Salmo trutta. Classification (NCBI taxonomy): domain Eukaryota; kingdom Metazoa; phylum Chordata; class Actinopteri; order Salmoniformes; family Salmonidae; genus Salmo; species Salmo trutta. The sequence continues at coordinate 812,174 of NC_042985.1, read as the reverse complement.
CTGTTGGTAGGAGTAGATCCCCACCATAGTATATTAATACAGGCTTTAATATGGAGAGTACAGAGCCTGCTGTTGGTAGGAGTAGATCCCCACCATAGTATATTAATACAGGCTTTAATATGGAGAGTACAGAGCCTGCTGTTGGTAGCAGTAGATCCCCACCATAGTATATTAATACAGGCTTTAATATGGAGAGTACAGAGCCTGCTGTTGGTAGGAGTAGATCCCCACCATAGTATATTAATACAGGCTTTAATATGGAGAGTACAGAGTCTGCTGTTGGTAGGAGTAGATCCCCACCATAGTATATTAATACAGGCTTTAATATGGAGAGTACAGAGCCTGCTGTTGGTAGGAGTAGATCCCCACCATAGTATATTAATACAGGCTTTAATAGGGAGAGTACAGAGCCTGCTGTTGGTAGGAGTAGATCCCCACCATAGTATATTAATACAGGCTTTAATATGGAGAGTACAGAGCCTGCTGTTGGTAGGAGTAGATCCCCACCATAGTATATTAATACAGGCTTTAATATGGAGAGTACAGAGTCTGCTGTTGGTAGGAGTAGATCCCCACCATAGTATATTAATACAGGCTTTAATATGGAGAGTACAGAGCCTGCTGTTGGTAGGAGTAGATCCCGACCATAGTATATTAATACAGGCTTTAATATGGTGAGTACAGAGTCTGCTGTTGGTAGGAGTAGATCCCCACCATAGTATATTAATACAGGCTTTAATATGGAGAGTACAGAGCCTGCTGTTGGTAGGAGTAGATCCCCACCATAGTATATTAATACAGGCTTTAATATGGAGAGTACAGAGCCTGCTGTTGGTAGGAGTAGATCCCCACCATAGTATATTAATACAGGCTTTAATATGGAGAGTACAGAGCCTGCTGTTGGTAGGAGTAGATCCCCACCATAGTATATTAATACAGACTTTAATATGGAGAGTACAGAGCCTGCTGTTGGTAGGAGTAGATCCCCACCATAGTATATTAATACAGGCTTTAATATGGAGAGTACAGAGCCTGCTGTTGGTAGCAGTAGATCCCCACCATAGTATATTAATACAGGCTTTAATATGGAGAGTACAGAGCCTGCTGTTGGTAGGAGTAGATCCCCACCATAGTATATTAATACAGGCTTTAATATGGAGAGTACAGAGTCTGCTGTTGGTAGGAGTAGATCCCCACCATAGTATATTAATACAGGCTTTAATATGGAGAGTACAGAGCCTGCTGTTGGTAGGAGTAGATCCCCACCATAGTATATTAATACAGGCTTTAATAGGGAGAGTACAGAGCCTGCTGTTGGTAGGAGTAGATCCCCACCATAGTATATTAATACAGGCTTTAATATGGAGAGTACAGAGCCTGCTGTTGGTAGGAGTAGATCCCCACCATAGTATATTAATACAGGCTTTAATATGGAGAGTACAGAGTCTGCTGTTGGTAGGAGTAGATCCCCACCATAGTATATTAATACAGGCTTTAATATGGAGAGTACAGAGCCTGCTGTTGGTAGGAGTAGATCCCCACCATAGTATATTAATACAGGCTTTAATATGGAGAGTACAGAGTCTGCTGTTGGTAGGAGTAGATCCCCACCATAGTATATTAATACAGGCTTTAATATGGAGAGTACAGAGCCTGCTGTTGGTAGGAGTAGATCCCCACCATAGTATATTAATACAGGCTTTAATATGGAGAGTACAGAGCCTGCTGTTGGTAGGAGTAGATCCCCACCATAGTATATTAATACAGGCTTTAATATGGAGAGTACAGAGTCTGCTGTTGGTAGGAGTAGATCCCCACCATAGTATATTAATACAGGCTTTAATATGGAGAGTACAGAGTCTGCTGTTGGTAGGAGTAGATCCCCACCATAGTATATTAATACAGGCTTTAATATGGAGAGTACAGAGTCTGCTGTTGGTAGGAGTAGATACCCACCATAGTATATTAATACAGGCTTTAATATGGAGAGTACAGAGTCTGCTGTTGGTAGGAGTAGATCCCCACCATAGTATATTAATACAGGCTTTAATATGGAGAGTACAGAGCCTGCTGTTGGTAGGAGTAGATCCCCACCATAGTATATTAATACAGGCTTTAATATGGAGAGTACAGAGCCTGCTGTTGGTAGGAGTAGATCCCCACCATAGTATATTAATACAGGCTTTAATATGGAGAGTACAGAGTCTGCTGTTGGTAGGAGTAGATCCCCACCATAGTATATTAATACAGGCTTTAATATGGAGAGTACAGAGCCTGCTGTTGGTAGGAGTAGATCCCCACCATAGTATATTAATACAGGCTTTAATATGGAGAGTACAGAGTCTGCTGTTGGTAGGAGTAGATCCCCACCATAGTATATTAATACAGGCTTTAATATGGAGAGTACAGAGCCTGCTGTTGGTAGGAGTAGATCCCCACCATAGTATATTAATACAGGCTTTAATAGGGAGAGTACAGAGCCTGCTGTTGGTAGGAGTAGATCCCCACCATAGTATATTAATACAGGCTTTAATATGGAGAGTACAGAGCCTGCTGTTGGTAGGAGTAGATCCCCACCATAGTATATTAATACAGGGTTTAATATGGAGAGTACAGAGTCTGCTGTTGGTAGGAGTAGATCCCCACCATAGTATATTAATACAGGCTTTAATATGGAGAGTACAGAGCCTGCTGTTGGTAGGAGTAGATCCCCACCATAGTATATTAATACAGGCTTTAATATGGAGAGTACAGAGCCTGCTGTTGGTAGGAGTAGATCCCCACCATAGTATATTAATACAGGCTTTAATATGGAGAGTACAGAGCCTGCTGTTGGTAGGAGTAGATCCCCACCATAGTATATTAATACAGGCTTTAATATGGAGAGTACAGAGCCTGCTGTTGGTAGGAGTAGATCCCCACCATAGTATATTAATACAGGCTTTAATATGGAGAGTACAGAGTCTGCTGTTGGTAGGAGTAGATCCCCACCATAGTATATTAATACAGGCTTTAATATGGAGAGTACAGAGTCTGCTGTTGGTAGGAGTAGATCCCCACCATAGTATATTAATACAGGCTTTAATATGGAGAGTACAGAGTCTGCTGTTGGTAGGAGTAGATACCCACCATAGTATATTAATACAGGCTTTAATATGGAGAGTACAGAGTCTGCTGTTGGTAGGAGTAGATCCCCACCATAGTATATTAATACAGGCTTTAATATGGAGAGTACAGAGCCTGCTGTTGGTAGGAGTAGATCCCCACCATAGTATATTAATACAGGCTTTAATATGGAGAGTACAGAGCCTGCTGTTGGTAGGAGTAGATCCCCACCATAGTATATTAATACAGGCTTTAATATGGAGAGTACAGAGTCTGCTGTTGGTAGGAGTAGATCCCCACCATAGTATATTAATACAGGCTTTAATATGGAGCGTACAGAGCCTGCTGTTGGTAGGAGTAGATCCCCACCATAGTATATTAATACAGGCTTTAATATGGAGAGTACAGAGTCTGCTGTTGGTAGGAGTAGATCCCCACCATAGTATATTAATACAGGCTTTAATATGGAGAGTACAGAGCCTGCTGTTGGTAGGAGTAGATCCCCACCATAGTATATTAATACAGGCTTTAATATGGAGAGTACAGAGCCTGCTGTTGGTAGGACTAGATCCCCACCATAGTATATTAATACAGGCTTTAATATGGAGAGTACAGAGTCTGCTGTTGGTAGGAGTAGATCCCCACCATAGTATATTAATACAGGCTTTAATATGGAGAGTACAGAGTCTGCTGTTGGTAGGAGTAGATCCCCACCATAGTATATTAATACAGGCTTTAATATGGAGAGTACAGAGCCTGCTGTTGGTAGGAGTAGATCCCCACCATAGTATATTAATACAGGCTTTAATATGGAGAGTACAGAGTCTGCTGTTGGTAGGAGTAGATCCCCACCATAGTATATTAATACAGGCTTTAATATGGAGAGTACAGAGTCTGCTGTTGGTAGGAGTAGATCCCCACCATAGTATATTAATACAGGCTTTAATATGGAGAGTACAGAGTCTGCTGTTGGTAGGAGTAGATCCCCACCATAGTATATTAATACAGGCTTTAATATGGAGAGTACAGAGTCTGCTGTTGGTAGGAGTAGATCCCCACCATAGTATATTAATACAGGCTTTAATAGGGAGAGTACAGAGCCTGCTGTTGGTAGGAGTAGATCCCCACCATAGTATATTAATACAGGCTTTAATATGGAGAGTACAGAGCCTGCTGTTGGTAGGAGTAGATCCCCACCATAGTATATTAATACAGGCTTTAATATGGAGAGTACAGAGTCTGCTGTTGGTAGGAGTAGATCCCCACCATAGTATATTAATACAGGCTTTAATATGGAGAGTACAGAGTCTGCTGTTGGTAGGAGTAGATCCCCACCATAGTATATTAATACAGGCTTTAATATGGAGAGTACAGAGCCTGCTGTTGGTAGGAGTAGATCCCCACCATAGTATATTAATACAGGCTTTAATATGGAGAGTACAGAGCCTGCTGTTGGTAGGAGTAGATCCCCACCATAGTATATTAATACAGGCTTTAATATGGAGAGTACAGAGTCTGCTGTTGGTAGGAGTAGATCCCCACCATAGTATATTAATACAGGCTTTAATATGGAGAGTACAGAGTCTGCTGTTGGTAGGAGTAGATCCCCACCATAGTATATTAATACAGGCTTTAATAGGGAGAGTACAGAGCCTGCTGTTGGTAGGAGTAGATCCCCACCAGAGTATATTAATACAGGCTTTAATATGGAGAGTACAGAGCCTGCTGTTGGTAGGAGTAGATCCCCACCATAGTATATTAATACAGGCTTTAATATGGAGAGTACAGAGCCTGCTGTTGGTAGGAGTAGATCCCCACCATAGTATATTAATACAGGCTTTAATATGGAGAGTACAGAGTCTGCTGTTGGTAGGAGTAGATCCCCACCATTGTATATTAATACAGGCTTTAATATGGAGAGTACAGAGTCTGCTGTTGGTAGGAGTAGATCCCCACCATAGTATATTAATACAGGCTTTAATATGGAGAGTACAGAGTCTGCTGTTGGTAGGAGTAGATCCCCACCATAGTATATTAATACAGGCTTTAATATGGAGAGTACAGAGTCTGCTGTTGGTAGGAGTAGATCCCCACCATAGTATATTAATACAGGCTTTAATATGGAGAGTACAGAGTCTGCTGTTGGTAGGAGTAGATCCCCACCATAGTATATTAATACAGGCTTTAATATGGAGAGTACAGAGTCTGCTGTTGGTAGGAGTAGATCATCTGAACAGTCAGTCGTCCACCATCAAGGGCTCATTTCTCTTTGCTATGAATGAACCTTCCCTTGTGGTGCTATGTGAAAGTCGTACCTGGTATAACTAGGACAGAGAGGGCCGCTGTACCAAACTCCCCTGTAGACAGGTCCATAGCACGAATCTACACACACATCACAAGGAAAAATACATTATAAAAATACATTATTGCCTACGAACGTCTCTGCAACCCCCCAGCATTACCCAAAACATTTATCAAAACAATTATAGTAGTCTAGTAAGAGGCAGGTTACTACTCAGCTGCAGAGCGAAGGACTCTGTCTTCACTATCCCCTTCAGAAGAACAATGAGACTGGTAACCACTCACCTGCAGAGCGAAGGACTCTGTCTTCACTATCCTCTTCAGAAGAACAAACCCTTCGGTTGTCACGTTGACATAACTGCTGTACTGCACCTCATATCTCATGTCTGGGTTTACACCCTGAAACACACGCACAACCACACACACGCACAAACATATATACACACACACACACACACACACACAAATAAACACACACACACAAACAAGCTGATTAAAGTTGTGTGTCAGTGTTTCAAATCCCACACAGAACAGAAGCGTAACTACCCAGAATTGCTGGTAATTGTGTCATTTCTAGGACTGTCACGTTGCCAGACGAGTATGTCTCTACTGTATATAAGACGTGACATTACATTTAGAGGTCCCATGAACAAACACAGACTGAGATTGTAAGACAAGTGTCTGCTAAAATGATTCAAATGTAAATGTTGATCTCTTCTGACTCTTACGGTGGCAAAGTCCTCGTCTCTGGCCCTGACCCTGAAGGGTCTGTTGGAGGTTCTGTCTCGTAGGATCATGGTCTCTGGGACTGAGTTACTGTAGATGTATCCTTCATAACGCTCCTTCTCAAACCGCGGAGGGTTCCTGCTCTTCTTCTGCACCTCGATGGTGACCTGAGTCACCGCAAACTGGTCCCTGTTGGTGACCTGGGAGGCCTGGGAGAGGTGGGAGAGGTGGGAGAGGTGGGAGAGATGAGAGAGGTGGGAGAGGTGGGAGAGGTGGGAGAGAGGTGGGAGAGAGGTGGGAGAGGTGGGAGAGAGGTGGGGGAGGTGGGAGAGGTGGGAGAGGTGGGAGAGATGGGGGAGGTGGGGGAGGTGGGGGAGGTGGGGGAGAGGTGGGGGAGAGGTGGGAGAGGTGGGAGAGAGGTGGGGGAGGTGGGAGAGATGGGGAGGTGGGAGAGGTGGGAGAGGTGGGAGAGATGGGAGAGATGGGGGAGATGGGAGAGGTGGGGGAGATGGGAGAGATGGGAGAGATGGGGGAGATGGGAGAGGTGGGGGAGGTGGGAGAGGTGGGAGAGGTGGGAGAGGTGGTGAGAGATTTGGGGGAGATAGGAGAGGTGGTTAGAGATGGAGAGAGGTGGGAGAGATGGGAGAGGTGGGAGAGGTGGGAGAGGTGGGAGAGGTGGGAGAGAAGGGAGAGGTGGGAGAGAAGGGAGAGGTGGGGGAGGTGGGAGAGGTGGGAGAGATGGGAGAGGTGGGAGAGATGGGAGAGGTGGGAGAGGTGGGAGAGGTGGGGGAGGTGGGAGAGGTGGGGGAGAGGTGGGAGAGGTGGGAGAGGTGGGAGAGATGGGGGAGATGGGAGAGAGTATTGTCCATCTCCAGTCCCCGAGGGCCTAGTGTCTGCAGGTTATTACTTCCCCCTTGTGATCATTGATTGGTTAGGAACTCCTGTTGTGGAAATTCTAACCAAGTGAGAAAGACTGTTAATTCTTCAAACAATCAACCTTTATTTAATAAGAATTGCAATAATGTAGCTAGTCGATCCCAACACTCTGAAGTCTGATGCCAAGAGCTCAATCATACAGAGAATACAGAGGTCTACATGACAAACAACAGATGTGTGGAATGGGTCAGAAGGTGAGGCTTGGTATATGAGAAAGGAGCCAGATAGCATTTGCTGTGAAGACTGTTCTAATTGTATAGAAACCAGTGTTTGGCCCCATCATGATCCCACTATTTATAAAGGCAACATCTAATGTAGTCTATGTGCCATTAACACAAACCTTTTTTTAATTTAAGTAGGCAAGTCAGTTAAGAACATATTCTTATTTTCAATGACAGCCTAGGAACAGTGGGTTAACTGCCTTGTTCAGGGGCAGAACAACAGATTTGTACCTTGTCAGCTCAGGGATTCAATCTAGCAACCTTTCAGTTACTGGCCCAACACTCTAACCACTAGGCTACGTGCTGCCCCAAAAACTTGCTCTAGTTCCTGAGTATCATCATTATCATCAAAATGTCCTTTTGTAACACATATATGTAGGCCAAATAGATGAGGATCAGATTCCCTCTCAGGATCAGAGGGTTCCTCCTCTCCATTCAGCAGGGACATGATAAAAAGAACCTGGTCTCAGGGGCCAAACCCTGCTTTCTATACAATTACAACAGTCTTCACAGCAAATGATATCTGGCTGGGGGGATACTCCTTTCTCATATACTGTACCAAGCGTCACCTTTTGACCTATCATCTGCTGTCTCGTGCACGGGAGTTGCATTAGATGCAGCTGGGGAAGCCATACCTGGCTGGGAGCATCAGCAGAATGGATACGTCATTTCCAACTGAATTATGGGTGAGACTAATGTTTCTTGAAAACAATCGATAAAGAAATCCTAAGGGGGCTGCTGTGAATCTAAGTGGACCTGCGGGTTGCCATCATAGAGAATTATGTGGGGTTCTGAAACAGGGACGACTACGACTAGTTAAAAGCCTTGGGTTTAGGGGTTCTGAAATAGGAATACCTACGACTAGTTAAACTAGTAAGACCATCTAAAAGCCTGGGGTTTAGGGTTCTGGAATAGGAATACCTACAACTAGTTAAACTAGTAAGACCATCTAAAAGCCTTGGGTTTAGGGTTCTGGAAACAGGACACCTACAACTAGTTAAACTAGTAAGACCATCTAAAAGCCTGGGGTTTAGGGTTCTGGAAACGGGACACCTACGACTAGTTAAACTAGTAAGACCATCTAAAAGCCTGGGGTTTAGGGTTCTGGAAACGGGACACCTACGACTAGTTAAACTAGTAAGACCATCTAAAAGCCTGGGGTTTAGGGTTCTGAAAAGTTAGGACTGATTAAAAGCCTAGGGTGAGGGGTTCTGAAATAGGAATACCTACGACTAGTTAAACTAGTAAGACCATCTAAAAGCCTGGGGTTTAGGGTTCTGGAAACAGGACACCTATGACTAGTTAAACTAGTAAGACCATCTAAAAGCCTGGGGTTTAGGGTTCTGGAAACGGGACACCTATGACTAGTGAAGTTAGGACTGATTAAAAGCCTAGGCTGTGGGAGTTCTGAGAGATACCCATGACTAATGAAATCAGTGAAAATATAGTATGTAAATAATAAAATACAGGTAATGCCCTGGGTTAGTATAGTAAGATGTAAATGTATGAGTTACGGTATCCCAGGAACTAACCCTGAGATAGAAATTTGAAAATATTCCTACAGGTTATATTGTAGAAAACGAATTGATTATTGTGTTTTGGGAACAGTACAGTGTGAATGTGATATGAGAGTTACAGGATAATAAAAGATGACTATAACGTTATTGATGGATTCTGTGAATATATATATTAAAAAAATGAATAATTGTATGTGTGTATTGTAATGAAACAGCAGGGAGCAGGCCTCGAACCCTCAACCTTCTAGCCCGAGGTCCGGTGCGCTATCGACTGTACCACAGAAGTATGCCCGAGCGTCAAAGTCGATTCCCGTGCTTATGAACCCAGGGTCGTTACAGTATAACCGATTACTGGAGATTTGATCAAGTAATAATGGAAATAATAATGATATGCAACTTTTAAAAAAAAAATCATACGTAGATGTACATATGGGGTATAACATTTTTTTTTTATAAAAAGTATTCTGAAAGATTCAGCGTGGTCCCTCTATGGATCATTTGATAAAGATACGGTTATTAAGCATTGACCATTATATGACTGTCTAAAGGGTCTGGGAAATAAGAGTTTTTTTTTAAAATTAAATAAAAGATTGGCGTATGTTCACTTTTGGTAAAAGTACGGTGAATTGATTTACCCTAACCAATAAAACTATAAAAAGCTAATGGGTTTTTCTCCGTCCTGGTAATACATTTGGGGGGGAAACCTGCCCATAATGCCTGAAAATGAGTTTTTCAACCTCTCTTTTTCGCAGCAAGAGACGAGTTGCTACATATTACCGGATAATCCATTTTTCTATAAAGTCAGAGAGAATTCAGATGGAATATCGACGTAGCTGTTACGGAGTCGAGTTGATAGGTAATCGACTAGCCGGACTGTTCCCCGGACTCCGCGTGTAGGGATTTGTACGATGCATGAACAAGGCTATTGAACTAGACATTGGTGTCTGTCTTTATTACTTTATCCAATATATCATACTGAAACAGTAACTTGGATCGACGTAAAAAGCCTAAGTAGGTTTTCTATCAAAGTAATTGTCATTGCGGTGCAAATTTGATGTAATACAGGAATTTCAATATGTCGCAAGAGAAAATATAATCCGCTTTTATTGACAGATCTGTTTCCAAATCAGTGGATGTCCATTTACTCGTTTGACTGCCCTGATTGTAAATAAATCCCTTTGCGCGTATAACATTTCAGCAAATGTTGGACGAACTGGTAATTGTGTCATTTGGTAGATGTTAAGACTACAAACTATTATAAATGGTCTATTTGCGGGATTTACTTGTCATTTCAATAGCATTGGGTCTGTGTTACTGACTCAAATCTGGGTTTCTGATTGTAATTCAACTGTTGCCATGGGTTTCTTAGCTAGATACAGCAGCGGGTGTTTGTTTTAACAGGTAAACTGAACGATTTAGCAGCTCGCTCAGTTCAAATGAACAGACTCATTTATTCAACATCAATAGCAAGGCGATTTCAAGATAATAAGTTTTTGTGTTGCCTAATAGCCTGCTAGAATAGGCTACTGAGAATGGTGTCGTAATTTCAATCCCTGAATGAAATATTAATAGTATGGATATGAATTGAATATATCCTTGTCAACAACAGCCAGGGTTTGTTTTATTACCTGTAGTCTAATCAGAAGGGACTGTTACCTACATGTAATGCATTTTAAATCAGCAAGCTGTAACCCTGACGGAGGGGCAAATTGCGAGAGCTGTAACCCTGATTATGATAAAACAAGGCTACAACTGCAATGGATTGAAGTTGTGGGCAGTAAGAGGCTCTAGTTTTGTGAACTATTTTAGCTCCCATCAAAATGTATCTTTTCCCTTAGGAATTGGCTGATGTATTTTATACATGTGGCGCATTACATGTTAAATCTTAAAATAATAGACATTTAATAAGTGTGAAGCAGATGTGTGGAATGGGTCAAAAGGTGAGGCTTGGTGTATGAGAAAGGAATGGGTCAAAAGGTGAGGCTTGGTGTATGAGAAAGGAATGGGTCAAAAGGTGAGGCTTGGTGTATGTGAAAGGAATGGGTCAAAAGGTGAGGCTTGGTGTATGTGAAAGGAATGGGTCAAAAGGTGAGGCTTGGTGTATGTGAAAGGAATGGGTCAAAAGGTGAGGCTTGCTATATGAGAAAGGAATGGGTCAAAAGGTGAGGCTTGGTGTATGTGAAAGGAATGGGTCAAAAGGTGAGGCTTGGTGTATGTGAAAGGAATGGGTCAAAAGGTGAGGCTTGGTGTATGAGAAAGGAATGGGTCAAAAGGTGAGGCTTGGTGTATGAGAAAGGAATGGGTCAAAAGGTGAGGCTTGGTGTATGAGAAAGGAATGGGTCAAAAGGTGAGGCTTGGTGTATGAGAAAGGAATGGGTCAAAAGGTGAGGCTTGGTATATGAGAAAGGAATGGGTCAAAAGGTGAGGCTTGCTATATGAGAAAGGAGTATCCCCGAGCCAGATAGCATTTGCTGTGAAGACTGTTCCAATTCTATAGAAAGCAGGGTTTGGCCCCTAAGACCAGGTTCTTCTCATCAGCTATCCATACCAGAGACATCTCCTTCCTGGTACCTCATAGTACAAGAAACGCCAGCTCATTCTATGTAATGCAGGCTGTAGGTTCTATCAGCGAGCCATCATAAATCAATTGCCAGCGCCAAGCCCCAGAGGCCGAACTCAGGCCACACAGACACAGAAGAGAGAGTACTGAGAAACCTTAGTCGATGAATAAACAGTATTAAAACATCATCTTGTCATTTTCTACCAAACTCCCTTAACCCTGTTGTCTAGGTCTTAATTGGACATGTTTTAACTCCCACCTTGTAATTAAGGTAATTAAGTCTAGTAGAGGGAGGTGGTCTATCTAGTAGAGAGGGGGAGGTAGTCAGTCTAGTCCTTGTATTTTTCTGTAATTTTTACCAGGTAAGTTGACTGAGAACACATTCTCATTTACAGCAACAACCTGGGGAATAGTTTCAGGGGAGAATGAATGAGCCAATTGTAAGCTGGGGATGATTAGGTGACCATGATGGTATGTGGGACAGCTTGGGCATTTTTGCCAGGACACCAGGGTTAACACCCCTACTCTTATGATAAGTGCCATGGGATCTTCAGTGACCACAGAGAGTCAGGACACCTGTTCAACATCCCATCTGAAAGATGGCACCCTACACAGTGCAGTGCAGTGTCACAATCACTGCCCTGGGGTATTGGGATACATATATTTTTTTTAGACCAGAGGAAAGAGTGCATCCTACTGGCCCTCCAACACCACTTCCAGCAGCACCTGGTCTCCCATCCAGGGACTGACCAGGACCAAGCCTGCTTAGCTTCAGAAGCAAGCCAGCAGTGGGATGCAGGGTGGTAAGCTGCTGGCTATCTGTAGTCTCCTGTGACAGACTGTTAATATAAATATCAAATAGCATGACCAACACATACAAGATTAGGTTCCGGGTTTCCAGATTACTATATCATAAACTAGAATTCTTCTCAAACCCAAATGGGATCAGATCAAGTCACCACAATGTATTTTATATTAGTGACTTTTAGAAATCTATAGCTACTTTATGAACTATATGTTTATAAAATGTATTCTGAAACCCTAAATTATGTTCTAGTAAGAAAAATGCATCTCATTCATCATCATGTGAAAAGATCCATGATCTGAAGATCAATTTCAATGTTGAACACAATCATAGCTTTCAATTGATTAAATGCCAAAAGAAGAAATTGAGTCCACAGATGGAAATACAGATTGAAAAGACATCTCTTACCAGGACAGTGAGGGTTATTGGGCCTGCTATGTCTGCGGCTTTGGTCATGGAGATGTTCCCCGTCTCCTCATCGATCTGGAAGATGCTGCCTTCATTCCCTGGGAGGGAAAGATACACAAACCATGAAGTCAAGATCAGTCTGTTATGAGATACAGAGGAGAAACCATGAAGTCAAGGTCAGTCTGTTATGAGATACAGAGGAGAAACCATGAAGTCAAGGTCAGTCTGTTATGAGATACAGAGGAGAAACCATGAAGTCAAGGTCAGTCTGTTATGAGATACAGAGGAGAAACCATGAAGTCAAGGTCAGTCTGTTATGAGATACAAAGGAGAAACCATGAAGTCAAGGTCAGTCTGTTATGAGATGCAAAACTAGATTACTGTGGGGAGAACATCACAACTAGATTACTGTGGGGAGAACATCAAAACTAGATTACTGTGGGGAGAACATCAAAACTAGATTACTGTGGAGAGAACATCACAACTAGATTACTGTGGAGAGAACATCACAACTAGATTACTGTGGAGAGAACATCACAACTAGATTACTGTGGAGAGAACATCACAACTAGATTACTGTGGAGAGAACATCACAACTAGATTACTGTGGGGAGAACATCACAACTAGATTACTGTGGAGAGAACATCACAACTAGATTACTGTGGAGAGAACATCACAACTAGATTACTGTGGAGAGCACATCACAACTAGATTACTGTGGAGAGAACATCACAACTAGATTACTGTGGAGAGAACATCACAACTAGATTACTGTGGAGAGCACATCACAACTAGATTACTGTGGAGAGAACATCACAACTAGATTACTGTGGAGAGAACATCACAACTAGATTACTGTGGAGAGAACATAAACAACCCGTTGTACCTCTAAGTATCCTGTAGCTGATCAGCTCACTCCTGTTTTTGTCTCCATCCTTGGCGTATAACGGACCAGGCTCCAGAGATAAAGCACCATCCTGTGGACAACAACAGACCTGGGTCAAATACATACTGTATGTGAATACAAATACATAATGGAACCAATTGAATAGTCCCAAAAGTGCAAACTCTACGCTAAATCAAACTCACCGCGATTACTAAAATACACTATAAGTACTCTACAAGTGGATGTTGCACTTCTATAAGATGTGCGATGTGGACTGATGAAGCAGAACGGGTCAACTTTAACAAGAAGAAGAAGAGATGTTCCTCTCTCTGTTCAGTTACACAGATATACTGTAACACACACCTCTCTCTGTTCAGTTACACAGATATACTGTAACACACACCTCTCTCTGTTCAGTTACACAGATATACTGTAACACACACCTCTCTCTGTTCAGTTACACAGATATACTGTAACACACACCTCTCTCTGTTCAGTTACACAGATATACTGTAACACACACCTCTCTCTGTTCAGTTACACAGATATACTGTAACACACACCTCTCTCTGTTCAGTTACACATATATACTGTAACACACACCTCTTTCTCTGTGAGGTTGACCTTTGCCCTGTAGCCGGAGCTGACACACAGTTTGGCTATCCCCAGGTTGGTTCTGACACAGGGCTGGAACCACGGTGGACGGTTGTCAATGTCCTTCACGTTAACCGTGATGGTCACCACAGCAGTGAACGAAGGCTCGCCAGACTCAGAAACGTTATACGTGTCCTGGGAAAGGGTATTCATAGATTGTCAAAGAAGGTCAAGGGGCATTGAGCTGAGGACAGCAGATCCTGGTTCTCTACTATAGGATTATGTTATTTTACAGATTCTAGTATATTTCTAGAATATTTTTCAGATTCTAGTATATTTCTTGAATACTTTACAGATTCTAGTATATTTCTAGAATACTTTTCAGATTCTAGTATATTTCTTGAATACTTTACAGATTCTAGTATATTTCTTGAACACTTTACAGATTCTAGTATATTTCTAGAATACTTTGAAATCCCATTTCACATAAACAGTAGGGCAGAATGTAAAGAACAGTATACCTGTACATGTAAGACAAGGGAGATCTTTTGGATGGAGTCGTAGTCAATGATGTTTTGCACCAGTATGTTGGGGGTGTTGGCATTCTCCAGTCGTAGATACCTGTTCTGGTGACACCAACAATGACAAACGTGTCTATTTAATCTCCTAACTGCTGAGCAATGATTTGACTGAACCTTTATTTATACCAGGTTAGTCTTGTTGAGATAAAAAAAAAAGCTATTTTTCAGGAAAGAGCTGGACCAAGACAGCAGCATCAACAGATCAGTGATGGTGTTCATCGGTGATGGAGGGAAGGTCTTACCGTGGCTGACTCTAAACGATAGTACAGTGGCTCAGAATCAATGTCTGTGGCCTCTATCCGACCAACACTGGTGTTCACAGGAGTCAGCTGTGGGAGAGAGGGCCCAGAATCAACATATTATGTTACACAAATGTTACTTCTTGGAAATGTACCGATTTGGAAAGTTAATTCATACAAACTGATGTGGTATTATATGAAGGGTGCAAGTAGTTTATTACTATAGTCATCATAACATAGTCACCATTGCATTTTTAGGCCCACATATAAGTGTCTAATGCTATAAAATATATAGTAAATGAAAGATGGTCTCACCTCGTTCACCTGGAGAACGTAATGACTCTGAGCGAAGTTTGGAGGATTATCGTTCACATTTTCAATGAAAACTTCAACAGACACGTTCACCTTAGAAAATAAAATAAATAAAATAAATTTTATTTATTTTGCTCCTTTGCACCATATTATTTATATTTTAACTTTAACTTTCTTCAAACTACAAATCTACCATTCCAGTGTTTTTTTTCTTGCCATACTTTATTTACTTTGCCACCATGGCATTTTTTTGCTTTTACCTCCATTATCTCACATCATTTGCTCACATTGTATATAGTCTTATTTTTTTCTACTGCATCATTGATTGTATGTTGTTTTACTCCATGTGTAACTCTGTGTTTTTGTATGTTGTCGAACTGCTTTGCTTTATCTTGGCCAGGTCGCAATTGTAAATGAGAACTTGTTCTCAACTTGCCTACCTGGTTAAATAAAGGTGAAATAAAAACCTTAGAAAAGAGTGAATCGTTATTAGTTTGCATTTGAAAGCAGCAAAACATTTTATAGAACCTACTTATTTTTAGAGTTGAAGATTTGATGTGAAAGCAAATTGATATTCTACACATTGAAGTTCTTCACCCATAGCTTCAGAGCAGAAATATGGTTTGACCATTGACAGGTACAGCCCAGAAATAGCGAGGCCAAATAATGCTTAGGAATCCAGAGTCCTATTCCCTATATAGTGCACTACTATAGACCAGAGCCCTATTCCCTGTATAGTGGTACTACTATAGACCAGAGCCCTATTCCCTATATAGTGGTACCACTATAGACCAGAGCCCTATTCCCTATATAGTGGTACTACTATAGATCAGAGCCCTATTCCCTATATAGTGGTACTACTATAGACCAGAGCCCTATTCCCTATATAGTGAACTAGTATATACCAGAGCCCTATTCCTTATATAGTGCACTACTGTAGACTAGAGCCCTATTCCCTATATAGTGGTACTACTACAGACCAGAGCCCTATTCCCTATATACTTTAGACCAGAGCCCTATTCCCTATATAGTGAACTAGTATATACCAGAGCCCTATTCCTTATATAGTGCACTACTGTAGACCAGAGCCCTATTCCCTATATAGTGGTACTACTATAGACCAGAGCCCTATTCCCTATATAGTGGTACTACTATAGACCAGAGCCCTATTCCCTATATAGTGGTACTACTATAGACCAGAGCCCTATTCCCTATATAGTGGTACTACTTTAGACCAGAGCCCTATAAGGTACAATTTGGGACATAACCCATGACTATGAGACATGTCATCACTACTACTCACTGATCTGGAGCCAGTTCTGTTGCAGCGCACCCGGACTCACAGCCCCATGACCATGAGACATGTCATCACTACTACTCACTGATCTGGAGCCAGTTCTGTTGCAGCGCACCCGGACTCACAGCCCCATGACCATGAGACATGTCATCACTACTACTCACTGATCTGGAGCCAGTTCTGTTGCAGCGCACCCGGACTCACAGCCCCATGACCATGAGACATGTCATCACTACTACTCACTGATCTGGAGCCAGTTCTGTTGCAGCGCACCCGGACCCACAGAGCATCATCCATACTGGGCAGGGACTGGGAAACAAACACAAAAGCAGCAGCAGTTATTTCTCATCATAGACAGAATGCATCGGCATAGTCCCTCCACCTTTCTTTTGACCTTTTTGTCAATGGAAAAATGACCTTTGACCCCATAACTGAGTCAGTTCATGGCCACGTTCCAGTCCAACTACTTTGCAGTTGGCATGCAAGCCAGATCTCACAACACTACCTGAACTTGTCCAAGAAGAAAACACAGTTTTAAAATAAATGCACTTTGTGACATGTTAAAAATGCTATAAATGTTAAAGTTCTGACACTGTACGTATAAAGTGTCTCAGAGTAGGAGTTCTGATCCAGAATCAGGCTCCCCCTGCTTGTATTCTTTGTATTCTACAAAGCAAAACTGATCCTAGATCAGCTTGATACATTGTCCATGAGCTCTCACCTCAAAGTCCAGTCCTCTCTTGGCGATGATGTCCGTCCTCCGCAGGTAGAAAGCCTCCGCAGGGTTCTCTGTGATGGTCAGCTGAACATCATCACTACAGTTGATCCTGGCTACTAGAATGTCCACAGTGCTGTTCTCTTTTATAGACACAGGGTCAGGAGAAACTGTACAGACTGAGAGAGATGTATAACAGACACAGACACAGGGGTCAGGAGAAACTGTACAGACTGAGAGAGATGTATAACAGACACAGATACAGGGGTCAGGAGAAACTATACAGACTGAGAGAGATGTATAACAGACACAGATACAGGGGTAAGGAGAAACTGTACAGACTGAGAGAGATGTATAACAGACACAGATACAGGGGTCAGGAGAAACTGTACAGACTGAGAGAGATGTATAACAGACACAGACACAGATACAGGGGTCAGGAGAAACTGTACAGACTGAGAGAGATGTGAAACAGACACAGATACAGGGGTCAGGAGAAACTGTACAGACTGAGAGATATGTATAACAGACACAGACACAGATACAGGGGTCAGGAGAAACTGTATAGACTGAGAGAGATGTGAAACAGACACAGATACAGGGGTCAGGAGAAACTGTACAGACTGAGAGAGATGTATAACAGACACAGATACAGGGGTCAGGAGAAACTGTACAGACTGAGAGAGATGTATAACAGACACAGATACAGGGGTCAGGAGAAACTGTACAGACTCTAGAAACTGCTGAAAGTCCCCACAAACATCGGTAAATTCAAAGGGTTTATTACGTAAATTGTACTTAATTCTTTTCAGCAAGCTATGTTATGTGTGATGATTGTGAGGCGCTAAATTCGACATTTACAAGATGGGGACTTCGAATATGCCTATGGCGTGTCAAGGGAACTGTACTCAACTATTCTGATGGGTTAAACGAAAAACGGAAATCTGGACACTGATTGTAGGTCTATAACCTCTCGCGTAGCCTTAATATTAACTCCTGCAGAATTTCTTGCAGTAAAACGATAGGCCGAAACCAAATGTAAGCTACATTTTCACTTGGGAAGAGGAGTGGAGAAATATGATTTATTTCTTTCAGCATCTTGACAGTATGTGAATGCTCAGCATGCAAATACGTAGTTAGATACACTACATGGCCACTACTCGACAAACCATTTCTGTATGCACCTCGCTTTAAGCACGGGGGCATTGTCATGCTGAAACAGGAAATGGCCTTCCCCAAACTGTTGCCACAAAGTTGGAAGAACAGAATCGTCTAGAATATCATTGTATCCTGTAGCGTTAAGATTTCCCTTCAATGGAGCTAAGGGGCCTAGCTCGAACCATGGAAAACAGCCCCTGACCAGTATTCCTCCTCCACCAAACTTTACAGTTGGCACTATGCATTCGGGCAGGTAGCGTTCTCCTGGCATCTGCCAAACCCAGATTCGTCAATCGGACTACCAGATGGTGAGGCGTCATTCATCATTCCAGAGAACGCGTTTCTACTGCTCCAGAGTCCAATGGTGGCGAGCTTTACACCACTCCAGTCGACGTTTGGCATTGCGCATGGTTATCTTAGTCTTGTGTGTGGCTGCTCAGCCATGGAAACCCCTTTCATGAAGCTCTCGACAAACAGTTATTGCGCTGACATTACTTCCAGATGCAGTCGGTAGGGAGTGTTGTGAGTGTTGCAACCAAGGACAGATGATTTTTACTCGCTACGGTGCTTCAGCACTCGGCAGTCATGTCCTGTCAGCTTGTGTGGCCTACCACTTCCCGGCTGAGCCGTTGTTGCTTCTAGACATTTCCACTTCACAATAACAAGACTTACAGTTGACCAGGGTAGCTCTAGCAGAGCAGACATTTGACGAACTGGCTTGAATGACGGTGCCACCTTGAAAGTCACTGAGCTCTTCAGTACGGCCCATTCTACTGACAATGTTTGTCTATGGAGATTGCATGGCTGTGTGTTCGATTTTATACACCTGTCAGCAACGAGTGTGGCTGAAATAGCCGAAATACAGTCATTTGAAGGGGTGTCCACATACCTTTGGCCATGTAGTGGACCATCTGTAGAGATGCTGTCTTTATCAGCATCATAAAACCTGATAGCGTGGATAGGGACCGTCTCTAAAGGTGAAGGTGCTGTCTTTATCAGCATCATAAAACCTCATACTATTTCAAACACATAAAATATGCATCTAAGCCAAACTGAAATCTTATCAGAAACATGTTGGGTCGTTTTCACAGATTTCTATTTTCTTGCATTTTATCGCTGATCCCTAAAGGTCTTGCAGAAAGAATCAGAGATGACAGAGAAAACGTTACGGATGTCAACTATATTGAAGCATTCTAGCGATCTATCAATTACATTATTCTGTTGAGCAAGGGTTGATTTAATCTTCTAGGTCCATTTATAATGACATAAGAGAAGCTGCATCTAATTATAGACAAGTTGACTAACAAATAGCCTACCAAAATGTTGGAAATTATAAGCAGAAACATATCTAAATCAGGCAACAACAAAAATATCCTGCACCTCCTGTTAATTAAAAAAAATCCTTCTGCTGTCTCTGACTAGCCTACAGCACATTTTGTATATTAGTGGGTTAGGGTTGGGTGCGGGTCTCAGATGTTCACTTTATCACATATAGTTGGGCGGTTGCGGATGGGTTATTAGCAATTGCGGGCGGGTGCGGGTGAGCCAACAGCTGACCTAAGCACGGCTAGCGTGTGGAGGAAAGGCATAACTTCCTAAGTCAGAATCAGGCCCATCGTCAGTATGACGTACAGGCCTCAAGGCCTGTGAAACAGTGACAGAGGTAGTTATCAATGTATAAAACCATTTTTGATAGAGGTCAGATTGCACTGTGCTTGAGTACAGTATCCCCCCCATTAAACAAGAAACCACAATCCACAACCCCTCTCATAACACACTAAGATGACCACCTGACCAAAGCAGCCAATAGAACATCACTACTCACGTTTCTCAGCTGGACAAAGTATAGAAAGTAAAAACAACACCAGACAACCCAGGAGGATATTTGCAGTTTGCTGTTTTCCTTTATAATTATATAGTTCCATGTCCTGGTTTTCAAGACGACACAACAAATGAAGTCCGTAGAGAGGACGAGGAGAGGAGACGATGGTACCAGCTGGTACTCACTGGGCATAATGCTTTGTCTGTGTTGCCCTGCCTGACGTGTGGGAGTCGACTACAGTTGCAATGTTTGTGACTTCATCTTAGGGTCATATTATTGCCTAAAGAGCCTGCCAATAGTGACCCGCTAGCCTCCTACTAAAATACTTGCATCTGTTTTGCTGCTTGAAGGGATCACACTGGAAGTGTCTGAAATGGCATCCTATTCCTTACGGGCCCTGGTTAAAAGTAGTGCACTATATAGGGAATAGGGCCCTGGTTAAAAGTAGTGCACTATATAGGGAACAGGGCGCTGGTTAAAAGTAGTGCACTATATAGGGAATAGGGCTCTGGTTAAAAGTAGTGCACTATATAGGGAATAGGGCCCTGGTTAAAAGTAGTGCACTATATAGGGAATAGGGCCCTGGTTAAAAGTAGTGCACTATATAGGGAATAGGGTGCCATCCATCCCAGATTACCTCCACTCAAAAAGAGACCGCTTCTGGATGGATCGGTGGGTGGATGGATGAATGCGTGGGCGGGTGGATGGGAGGATAGATGGATAGATGGATGAATGGGTGGATGGATGGATGAATGTGTGGGCGGGTGGATGGGAGGATAGATGGATGGATGGATGAATGGGTGGATGGATGGATGAATGGATGAATGGATTGATTGGTGGGTGGATGGATGGATGGGGCATTTGAATACCTTTTATTTCATATTTGTGAAACTGAAATGTCAGATGTAACCAGTCAGATGTAACCAGTCAGATGTAACCAGTCAGATGTAACCAGTCAGATGTAACCAGTCAGATGTAACCAGTCAGATGTAACCAGTCAGATGTAACCAGTTAGATGTAACCAGTCAGATGTAACCAGTCAGATCTAACCAGTCAGATGTAACCAGTCAGATGTAACCAGTCAGATGTAACCAGTTAGATGTAACCAGTCAGATGTAACCAGTTAGATGTAACCAGTCAGATGTAACCAGTCAGATGTAACCAGTCAGACGTAACCAGTCAGATGTAACCAGTGTAATGTTTAGAAGTACTGACTCTACAACAACACGTGGATCACATTAACCCATGGCTGAAATCAAAAGCTCTGCGTGCCATCATGATCAAAAACACGTCATCTTATTACTAAATCATATTGAGGTGTTTATAAAAAGGACTTGTTTTCTGGACTTGGTCCTGTTTAGAGTGTCACTAGGACATATTTCACATGAATATAGCCACCACCATCCACTTTCTCCCATTCTCTCAAGGGGTTTGAAAAAAATAGGCACCCTATTCCCTATATAGCGCCCTACTTTTCACCAAAGTGTACTATAAGGTATAGGGTGCCCAACCCGTCCCCCGTCTCCGTCCCGTTGGACATCTAATGACATACACACTGATGCATAATGGAAGACATGTACCCCTTCACACAGGAACCATATATCACTCCCCCCCCCCCACACACCACTCACCACTCCCACGCCCGTTCACCCCCCACTATAGACCTGCTGTGTGTCATTGTGTAATAGTGTCACATGAAACAAACACATTGTGTTGTGGGAGGCTGCCATACACCAGACACCATGGCATAATGACATGCTATAGGAGGGAGGGAGCCCCTAGCAACACCCAGCTGTTGGCTTGGAACAGTGTGGCTTCATTCTTCATGTCATTGCAGATTGAACTGTATGACTTACCTGGATGAATTGAATTGATTTACCTGACTACCCAGTGCTTGACTTGGGCAGGAGTTCACAGGAACTGAGTACCGGGCCAGCACATCAAATGTTCTACTGAGTTCCTGAACCTCTTATCAGGTCAAAAGTATTGTGGAGTTCCTGAACCTCTTATCAGGTCAAAAGTATTGTGGAGTTCCGGAACTTCTTATCAGGTCAAAAGTATTGTGGAGTTCCGGAACCTCTTATCAGGTCAAAAGTATTGTGGAATTCCGGAACTTCTTATCAGGTCAAAAGTATTGTGGAGTTCCTGAACCTCTTATCAGGTCAAAAGTATTGTGGAGTTCCGGAAGCTCTTATCAGGTCAAAAGTATTGTGGAGTTCCGGAAACCTCTTATCAGGTCAAAAGTATTGTGGAGTTCCGGAAACCTCTTATCAGGTCAAAAGTATTGTGGAGTTCCAGAAACCTCTTATCAGGTCAAAAGTATTGTGGAGTTCCGGAACTTCTTATCAGGTCAAAAGTATTGTGGAGTTCCTGAACCTCTTATCAGGTCAAAAGTATCGTGGAGTTCCTGAACCTCTTATCAGGTCAAAAGTATTGTGGAGTTCCGAAACTTCTTATCAGGTCAAAAGTATTGTGGAGTTCCGGAACTTCTTATCAGGTCAAAAGTATTGTGGAGTTCCTGAACCTCTTATCAGGTCAAAAGTATTGTGGAGTTCCTGAACCTCTTATCAGGTCAAAAGTATTGTGGAGTTCCGGAACCTCTTATCAGGTCAAAAGTATTGTGGAGTTCCGGAACCTCTTATCAGGTCAAAAGTATTGTGGAGTTCCTCAATCTCTTATCAGGTCAAAAGTATTGTGGAGTTCCGAAACCTCTTATCAGGTCAAAAGTATTGTGGAGATCCGGAACTTCTTATCAGGTCAAAAGTATTGTGGAGTTCCGGAACTTCTTATCAGGTCAAAAGTATTGTGGAGTTCCTGAACCTCTTATCAGGTCAAAAGTATTGTGGAGTTCCTGAACCTCTTATCAGGTCAAAAGTATTGTGGAGTTCCGGAACCTCTTATCAGGTCAAAAGTATTGTGGAGATCCGGAACCTCTTATCAGGTCAAAAGTATTGTGGAGTTCCTCAATCTCTTATCAGGTCAAAAGTATTGTGGAGTTCCTGAACCTCTTATCAGGTCAAAAGTATTGTGGAGTTCCGGAACTTCTTATCAGGTCAAAAGTATTGTGGAGTTCCTGAACCTCTTATCAGGTCAAAAGTATTGTGGAGTTCCGGAACCTCTTATCAGGTCAAAAGTATTGTGGAGTTCCTGAACCTCTTATCAGGTCAAAAGTATTGTGGAGTTCCGGAACTTCTTATCAGGTCAAAAGTATTGTGGAGTTCCGAAACCTCTTATCAGGTCAAAAGTAGTGTGGAGGTCCGGAAACCTCTTATCAGGTCAAAAGTATTGTGGAGTTCCGGAAACCTCTTATCAGGTCAAAAGTATTGTGGAGTTCCTGAACCTCTTATCAGGTCAAAAGTATTGTGGAGTTCCAGAAACCTCTTATCAGGTCAAAAGTATTGTGGAGTTCCTGAACCTCTTATAAGGTCAAAAGTATTGTGGAGTTCCTGAACCTCTTATCAGGTCAAAAGTATTGTGGAGTTCCAGAACTTCTTATCAGGTCAAAAGTATTGTGGAGTTCCTGAACCTCTTATCAGGTCAAAAGTATTGTGGAGTTCCTGAACCTCTTATCAGGTCAAAAGTATTGTGGAGTTCCGGAAGCTCTTATCAGGTCAAAAGTATTGTGGAGTTCCGGAAACCTCTTATCAGGTCAAAAGTATTGTGGAGTTCCAGAACTTCTTATCAGGTCAAAAGTATTGTGGAGTTCCGGAAGCTCTTATCAGGTCAAAAGTATTGTGGAGTTCCGGAATCCTCTTATCAGGTCAAAAGTATTGTGGAGTTCCGGAAACCTCTTATCAGGTCAAAAGTATTGTGGAGTTCCGGAAACCTCTTATCAGGTCAAAAGTATTGTGGAGTTCCGGAACCTCTTATCAGGTCAAAAGTATTGTGGAGTTCCAGAAACCTCTTATCAGGTCAAAAGTATTGTGGAGTTCCGGAACTTCTTATCAGGTCAAAAGTATTGTGGAGTTCCTGAACCTCTTATCAGGTCAAAAGTATTGTGGAGTTCCTGAACCTCTTATCAGGTCAAAAGTATTGTGGAGTTCCGGAACTTCTTATCAGGTCAAAAGTATTGTGGAGTTCCGGAACTTCTTATCAGGTCAAAAGTATTGTGGAGTTCCTGAACCTCTTATCAGGTCAAAAGTATTGTGGAGTTCCTGAACCTCTTATCAGGTCAAAAGTATTGTGGAGTTCCGGAACCTCTTATCAGGTCAAAAGTATTGTGGAGTTCCGGAACCTCTTATCAGGTCAAAAGTATTGTGGAGTTCCTCAATCTCTTATCAGGTCAAAAGTATTGTGGAGTTCCGGAAACCTCTTATCAGGTCAAAAGTATTGTGGAGTTCTGGAAACCTCTTATCAGGTCAAAAGTATTGTGGAGTTCCGGAACTTCTTATCAGGTCAATAGTATTGTGGAGTTCCGAAACCTCTTATCAGGTCAAAAGTATTGTGGAGTTCCGGAACTTCTTATCAGGTCAAAAGTATTGTGGAGTTCCTGAACCTCTTATCAGGTCAAAAGTATTGTGGAGTTCCTGAACCTCTTATCAGGTCAAAAGTTTTGTGGAGTTCCGGAACTTCTTATCAGGTCAAAAGTATTGTGGAGTTCCTGAACCTCTTATCAGGTCAAAAGTATTGTGGAGTTCCGGAACCTCTTATCAGGTCAAAAGTATTGTGGAGTTCCTGAACCTCTTATCAGGTCAAAAGTAGTGTGGAGTTCCGGAACTTCTTATCAGGTCAAAAGTATTGTGGAGTTCCGAAACCTCTTATCAGGTCAAAAGTATTGTGGAGGTCCGGAAACCTCTTATCAGGTCAAAAGTATTGTGGAGTTCCGGAAACCTCTTATCAGGTCAAAAGTATTGTGGAATTCCAGAAACCTCTTATCAGGTCAAAAGTATTGTGGAGTTCCTGAACCTCTTATAGGGTCAAAAGTATTGTGGAGTTCCTGAACCTCTTATCAGGTCAAAAGTATTGTGGAGTTCCGGAACTTCTTATCAGGTCAAAAGTATTGTGGAGTTCCTGAACCTCTTATCAGGTCAAAAGTATTGTGGAGTTCCTGAACCTCTTATCAGGTCAAAAGTATTGTGGAGTTCCGGAACTTCTTATCAGGTCAAAAGTATTGTGGAGTTCCGGAACTTCTTATCAGGTCAAAAGTATTGTGGAGTTCCTGAACTTCTTATCAGGTCAAAAGTATTGTGGAGTTCCTGAACCTCTTATCAGGTCAAAAGTATTGTGGAGTTCCGGAACCTCTCATCAGGTCAAAAGTATTGTGGAGTTCCGGAACCTCTTATCAGGTCAAAAGTATTGTGGAGTTCCTCAATCTCTTATCAGGTCAAAAGTATTGTGGAGTTCCGGAACTTCTTATCAGGTCAAAAGTATTGTGGAGTTCCGGAACCTCTTATCAGGTCAAAAGTATTGTGGAGTTCCTGAACCTCTTATCAGGTCAAAAGTATTGTGGAGTTCTGGAAACCTCTTATCAGGTCAAAAGTATTGTGGAGTTCCGGAACTTCTTATCAGGTCAATAGTATTGTGGAGTTCCGAAACCTCTTATCAGGTCGAAAGTATTGTGGAGTTCCGGAAACCTCTTATCAGGTCAAAAGTATTGTGGAGTTCCGGAAACCTCTTATCAGGTCAAAAGTATTGTGGAGTTCTGGAACCTCTTATCAGGTCAAAAGTATTGTGGAGTTCCTGCACCTAAATATATAAACAGTACCACCACCTATTTCAGTCCAAATCAAGCACTGGACTTACCATGAAATGTAAAACTGTTGACACTTTAAAAGGTGAAATCAAGAATAGTTAACTGTCTCTCACGTGAGGGCTGTGTAACCAGGACACTGGGGAGGTGTGATGTCATTATGAATATGTAATGAAGCTTAATTTTGCCATTTTGCCATTTTGAGACAGACATGTCTACAGTAACCACTACTACCAGGACTGTAGCATGGTGAGACAGACAGGTCTACAGTAACCACGACTACCAGTACTGTAGCATGGTGAGACAGACAGGTCTACAGTAACCACTACTACCAGTACTGTAGCATGGTGAGACAGACAGGTCTACAGTAACCAATACTACCAGGACTGTAGAATGGTGAGACAGACAGGTCTACAGTAACCACTACTACCAGGACTGTAGCATGGTGAGACAGACAGGTCTACAGTAACCACTACTACCAGGACTGTAGCATGGTGAGACAGACAGGTCTACAGTAACCACTACTACCAGGACTGTAGCATGGTGAGACAGACAGGTCTGCAGTAACCACTACTACCAGGACTGTAGCATGGTGAGACAGACAGGTCTACAGTAACCACTACTACCATGACTGTAGCATGGTGAGACAGACAGGTCTACAGTAACCACTACTACCAGGACTGTAGCATGGTGAGACAGACAGGTCTACAGTAACCACTACTACCAGGACTGTAGCATGGTGAGACAGACAGGTCTACAGTAACCACTACTACCAGCAGAGAGCAGCACAGTAGAGGTTAGAACAGAACAGCCTGTGGTTACAGTAACAGCTCTTTAATTTTCAACATAGTTGAAGTTTCAAGTCAGATAAAGCAGGACTAGGCTGGGTGATGAACTATGAACAGTCTCACAGACTAGCTGAACAACCTAGCCCACTCAAACCAATCACAACAATAGATTGTAGTAGGAATATCATCCCATTATCCCACACTTGTCTGGCTCTAAGGGTATAACTGTTCTGAGTGGGATTTGATTCAGCTGTTGCTATGTAACCAGTCAACATGCACTGACAGGCCTAATCAACTTAATCAGACAAGGTAAACAATCTATACAGTGAGACTTTCAGACAGGCAGTTTCCAGGATAGGATTTGAGTATCCCTGCCCTTATAGGCCCAAGACAGTAGGAAAACGACCCGGGTCCAGGTTCCATACCCTGTCATCTCATACAGTAAGAAAACAACCCGGGTCCAGCTTCTAGACCCAGTCAGTCTTATACAGTAGGAATACGACCCGGGCCCAGGTTCCATACCCTGTCATCTCATACAGTAAGAAAACAACCCGGGTCCAGCTTCTAGACCCAGTCAGTCTTATACAGTAGGAAAACGACCCGGGTCCAGGTTCTAGACCCAGTCAGTCTTATACAGTAGGAAAACGACCCAGGTCCAGGTTCTAGACCCAGTCAGTCTTATACAGTAGGAATACGACCCGGGCCCAGGTTCCATACCCTGTCATCTCATGCAGTAGGAAAACGACCCAGGTCCAGGTTCTAGACCCAGTCAGTCTTATACAGTAGGAATACGACCCGGGCCCAGGTTCCATACCCTGTCATCTCATGCAGTAGGAAAACGACCCGGGCCCAGGTTCCATACCCTGTCATCTCATGCAGTAGGAAAACAACCCGGGCCCAGGTTCCAGACCCAGTCAGTCCTATACAGTAGGAAAACGACCCGGGTCCAGGTTCCATACCCTGTCAGTCTTATACACTACACAGCTCCAGTATCGAGGTACACAGCCCAGGGCAACACAGTTTCAACAGTAACAAAATGAGCCTCAGCAGTCTTAAGACTCCCTCCCAGAATTCTTTGCGCTAATCTACAGTAGCTGCTTACAGTGGCTGGAGGCTCACCCTGGGTTAGGGTTAGAGTTAGACGAGGTTAGCCATGCATGAGTCCTGTTCGGGACAGGATCACTGCCTGGTCTGGTGTTGTCTAAGGACACTTATCTAGGTCAGCCATGTATGAGTCCTGCTTGGGACAGGATCACTGCCTGGTCTGTTGTTGTCTAAGGACGTTTATCTAGGTCAGCCATGTATGAGTCCTGCTTCCGGAGACACCTGAAACCCCACCTCTTTAAGGAATACCTGGGATAGGATAAAGTAATCCTTCTAACCCCCCCCCTCAAAAGATTTAGATGCACTATTGTAAAGTGGTTGTTCCACTGGATATCTTAAGGTGAATGCACCAATTTGTAAGTCGCTCTGGATAAGAGCGTCTGCTAAATGACTTAAATGTAAATGTATGAGTCCTGCTTGGGACAGGATCACTGCCTGGTCTGGTGTTGTCTAAGGACACTTCTCTAGGTCAGCCATGTATGAGTCCTGCTTGGGACAGGATCACTGCCTGGTCTGGTGTTGTCTACGGACGCTTGTCTACTAAACTCTTATGAGGTGAGACAGAGTCCATCTGAGGACAAGGAGATCCTATAATCCTACTGTACATACAGTATATCCTCAGTGATAACTCTTATGAGCTGAGACAGAGTCCATCTGAGAACAAGGAGATCCTACAAGCATACAGTCTAGGGACTTGAACCCACAAAACTTGACATGTAATTGAACTTGCATAATGTTCACTTTAGCGATTATGTGATGTATTGAATTGAATAGAAGGTGGTGCATAATTGCTGTTGTTTGTTATCACATATTGGAGGGTATTATTACAGGACCACATGACTTGCATCAGAGAAGGTCGCTTTTTCTAAACAGGTTGTTCATCAGATCACACTGCGTGCACAATTATTAGGCAAGTGAGTATTCTGATCTTATCATTACTTCTATGCACATTTTCCAACTCCAAACCATATAAACTTGAATGCTTATAGGATGTAATCATTTTCAGGTGATATGAATTTGTGTCACACCCTGATCTGTTTCACCTGTCCTCGTTATTGTCTCCACCCCCTCCAGGTGTCGCTTGTTTTCCCCAGTGTATTTATCCCTGTGTTTCCTGTCTCGCTGTGCCAGTGTGTTTATCCCTGTGTTTCCTGTCTCTCTGTGACAGTTCGTCTTGTATGTTTCCATGTCAACCAGCGGTTTCCCCCATTTTCCTGCTTTTTGCATTCTCCTTTTTCTAGTCCTCTTGGTTTTGACCCTTGCCTGTTTCTGGACGTTGTACCCGCCTGCCTGACCATTCTGCCTGCCTTGGCCACGAGCCTGTCTGCCACTCTGTACCTCCTGGACTCTGATCTGGTTTTGACCTTTTTGCCTGTCCTCGACCATTCTCTTGCCTATCCCTTTGGATGAATAAACATTGTAAGACTCCAACCATCTGCCTCCTGTGTCTGCATTTGGGTCTCACCTAGTGTCATGATATATTTGTGTAATGAGGGAGGGTGTGGCGAAAGTTAATATCACCTTATATCAAGGTGTGCATCATTATTAGGCAGCTTCATTACCTCAGGTAAAATGGGCCAAAAAAGAGATTTAACTGACACTGAAAAGTAAAAAATTGTAAAATGCCTTTCAGACGGATGCAACACTCTTGAAATAGCTAAACTATTGAGGGGTGAACACCTGACAATCAAACGTTTTGTTGCGAATAGTTAACTAGGGGCGAGAGGAAAGAAAACGCATGGAGAAGAAAGGGCGCAAATTAACTGCAAAAGACTTGAAAATAATAAAATGTCAAGCTACCAGGAACCCATTATCCTCCAGTGCCACCATATTCCAGAACTGCAACCTACCTGGAGTGTCCAGAAGTACAACCTACCTGGAGTGTCCAGAAGTACAACCTACCTGGAGTGTCCAGAAGTACAACCTATCTGGAGTGTCCAGAAGTACAACCTACCTGGAGTGTCCAGAAGTACAACCTACCTGGAGTGTCCAGAAGTACAACCTACCTGGAGTGTCCAGAAATACAACCTACCTGGAGTGTCCAGAAGTACAACCTACCTGGAGTGTCCAGAAATACAACCTACCTGGAGTGTCCAGAAGTACAATCTACCTGGAGTGTCCAGAAGTACAACCTACCTGGAGTGTCCAGAAGTACAACCTACCTGGAGTGTCCAGAAATACAACCTACCTGGAGTGTCCAGAAGTACAACCTACCTGGAGTGTCCAGAAATACAACCTACCTGGAGTGTCCAGAAGTACAACCTACCTGGAGTGTCCAGAAGTACAATCTACCTGGAGTGTCCAGAAATACAACCTACCTGGAGTGTCCAGAAGTACAACCTACCTGGAGTGTCCAGAAGTACAACCTACCTGGAGTGTCCAGAAGTACAATCTACCTGGAGTGTCCAGAAATACAACCTACCTGGAGTGTCCAGAAGTACAACCTACCTGGAGTGTCCAGAAATACAACCTACCTGGAGTGTCCAGAAGTACACCTACCTGGAGTGTCCAGAAGTACAACCTACCTGGAGTGTCCAGAAGTACAACCTACCTGGAGTGTCCAGAAGTACAACCTACCTGGAGTGTCCAGAAGTACAACCTACCTGGAGTGTCCAGAAATACAACCTACCTGGAGTGTCCAGAAGTACAAACCTACCTGGAGTGTCCAGAAATACAACCTACCTGGAGTGTCCAGAAGTACAACCTACCTGGAGTGTCCAGAAGTACAATCTACCTGGAGTGTCCAGAAATACAACCTACCTGGAGTGTCCAGAAGTACAACCTACCTGGAGTGTCCAGAAATACAACCTACCTGGAGTGTCCAGAAGTACAACCTACCTGGAGTGTCCAGAAGTACAACCTACCTGGAGTGTCCAGAAGTACAACCTACCTGGAGTGTCCAGAAGTACAACCTACCTGGAGTGTCCAGAAGTACAACCTACCTGGAGTGTCCAGAAATACAACCTACCTGGAGTGTCCAGAAGTACAACCTACCTGGAGTGTCCAGAAGTACAACCTACCTGGAGTGTCCAGAAATACAACCTACCTGGAGTGTCCAGAAATACAACCTACCTGGAGTGTCCAGAAGTACAACCTACCTGGAGTGTCCAGAAATACAACCTACCTGGAGTGTCCAGAAATACAACCTACCTGGAGTGTCCAGAAGTACAAGGTGTCAAGTGCTCAGAGACATGGCCAAGGTCAAGAAGGCTGAAACACGGCCACCCCTGAATAAGATTGACAAGAAGAAGCAGATCGAGAAACTGACAGACTCCATGGCTATATTGGTCACTGAATATTTTTGAAAGGCCAAAAATGTTATTTAATTGTCATTTTGTGTTACTTATTTGTTACACTTACTCTAACAATGGAGAATAAACAAGTGAGTTGGGAGAAATTATTTTTGTAATTTAGTTGACTAATAATTGTGCACACTAATAGTTGCCTAATAATTGTGCACACATATATTCCCCTGAGAAAGACAAAACTCCCTTTTTCTTTGTTAAACATTCAGGTTTGAGATTCTTTAACATTTTGGATTGACTGAGAGCATTGTGTTTGTTCAACAATAAAACTAATCCTAAGGAATACAATTTGCCTAATAATTGTCCACACATTGTACATGCCAGCGGATTGACTTGTTGATCTGTAAAACACACTAAAGCAACTTTGTTTTTTGCCCTTTCATAACCATCAACAACAAGATGTTTCACACGGGATATAAGGTGTTAGTCCATAAGCTACAGTGGTATGCAAACAGAAAGAAGATTTCATACTTCTCAACTGTATTTCCGAAGGATGAAGTTGGTCCTAGAACACTGATCTTAGATCAGTTTTGCATTCCCTCCCTAAGAATGAATTCATGTTTAGGATGAGGGCAAGCTGATCCTAGATCAGTGTTTAGGGCCAACTTCTACTCAGACTGTGTTGCTCTCCTCTCAGAGCTCTGGGCTAAAGGAA
This sequence comes from Salmo trutta, assembly GCF_901001165.1. Lineage (NCBI taxonomy): Eukaryota > Metazoa > Chordata > Actinopteri > Salmoniformes > Salmonidae > Salmo > Salmo trutta. Next base: position 780,449 of record NC_042985.1, on the reverse strand, counting down.
TGCTGGTTCAGTTAGTAGATTCTGAATCATCTCCAGAGGAATTAGCATTGGGTTACTAGCTGCAATAAACCTACTAGCGTTAATGTGCGTCCTAAATGGCACCCTATTCCCTATACAGTGCACCAAATGGCACCCTATTCCCTATACAGTGCACCAAATGGCACCCTATTCCCTATACAGTGCACCAAATGGCACCCTATTCCCTATATGGTGCACTACTTTTGACCAGGGCCCATGGGGAAAGGGTTCCATTAAGGATGCCGCCACTGTTGTGTCCCCTGTCACTATGTAGTACACAATCCTACTTCACAAACCAGTGCATGAAATGGGTCAGAACTGAACCAATAGAAGACATGCTATACTGTGGAAGTGTGCCATACCTTACGCCAACATGTGCTTAATATTCTGCTAAGAGACAAAAGACCAATTAAAAAAATTATTCTGAATGAAAAAAACAGCTTGGTGTTTGTTCTGAATAAAACAATATTAATGTGTTTTGTGTTTTGATACTGACCATAATTGGGGAACATTCTGAAGTTTCTGGGCAATCATGCAGATATACTTTCTGAAGTAGAGATGCTTGTCTCAATACTAACTACTACTCTGTCAGAAAGAAAACCTAACAGAAGTATGAATTGACCTTTTCTGGAAGAGTTGAGGTTCCTTTGACATTGACTCTCATTTACTAAGATATAGAACAGACGGTTTCAGAAGCTCCTATATGTTTCAGAAGATGCCATATGTTTCAGGAGATCCTATATGTTTCAGAAGATGCTATATGTTTCAGAAGATGCTATATGTTTCAGGAGATCCTATGTTTCAGAAGATGCCATATGTTTCAGAAGATGCTATATGTTTCAGGAGATCCTATGTTTCAGAAGATGCCATATGTTTCAGGAGATCCTATATGTTTCAGAAGATGCCATATGTTTCAGGATATCCTATATGTTTCAGAAGATCCTATATGTTTCAGAAGATGCCATATGTTTCAGAAGATCCTATAAGTTTCAGGAGATCCTATATGTTTCAGGAGATCCTATATGTTTCAGAAGATGCCATATATTTCAGGAGATCCTATATGTTTCAGGAGATCCTGTATGTTTCAGAAGATGCTATATATTTCAGGAGATCCTATATGTTTCAGAAGATGCTATATGTTTCAGAAGATGCTATATGTTTCAGGAGATCCTATGTTTCAGAAGATGCCATATGTTTCAGGAGATCCTATATGTTTCAGAAGATGCCATATGTTTCAGGAGATCCTATATGTTTCAGAAGATCCTATATGTTTCAAAAGATGCCATATGTTTCAGAAGATGCTATATGTTTCAGAAGATGCCATATGTTTCAGGAGGTCCTATATGTTTCAGAAGATCCTATATGTTTCAGAAGATGCCATATGTTTCAGAAGATCCTATACGTTTCAGGAGATCCTATATGTTTCAGCCGATCCTATATGTTTCAGAAGATCCTATATGTTTCAGCAGATCCTATATGTTTCAGCAGATCCTATATCTTTCAGAAGATGCCATATGTTTCAGAAGATGCCATATGTTTGAGAAGATGCCATATGTTTCAGAAGATGTTATATGTTTCAGGAGATCCTATATCTTTCAGAAGATCCTATATATCCCCTTGATTAGAGAGAACAGCTCTTAGGATTCTGTGACCTGAGAGTTTGGAGTGAACATTTGATCAAAAACTGCCACCCCAGCAGATAACGTGATTAGATATCGATACGACCTGGAGAGCAGCTTCCTGGTCATCTCTGCTTTCAAGCTTTCTCTTTGTTCCACTCTACATCTCAAATACGTCTATGGCCTGTTTCTCAGACACAGATCAAGCCTAGTCATCAAATAGAAACCTCTTTCAATGGAGAAACGTCCATTGCTTTTTAGTCCAGGACTTAACTTAGTCTGTGTCTGGGAAACCAGCCGCAAAAGTCACAAAGTTCCATATCTCCTTTGTTTCCTTGTTGTCATTTTGCCATGGGTGGAGAGAAGTTAAGCAATTTAATAACTTCCTGCAATTCTACAAATTTTGCCAATACTTGTCATGCTAATGATATCTAAGTGTCTAACGGAATCAATGGGACACTCTCTAGAGACAGCAGGAGCGGTAGAGATACTCTGAATGAACGGCTATGAAAAGCCAACTGACATTTACTCCTGAGGTGCTGACCTGTTGCACCCTCTACAACCACTGTGATTATTATTATTTGACCCTGCTGGTCATCTATGCACATTTGAACATCTTGGCCATGTTCTGTTATAATATCCACCCGGCACAGCCAGAAGAGGACTGGCCACCCCTCATAGCCTGGTTCCTCTCTAGGTTTCTTCATAGATTCTGGCCTTTCTAGGGAGTTTTTCCTAGCCACCGTGCTTCTACACCTGCATTGCTTGTGGTTTGGGGTTTTAGGCTGGGTTTCTGTACAGCACTTTGTGACATCAGCTGATGTAAGAAGGGCTTTATAAATACATTTGATTGATTGAATTTGATTGACACCCCTGGTCAGCGACCCTGGGCACATGCCCTGCGTGCCCAGGTCTGTACTCGGACATGATTACTACAAGTTTAGATAGCTGGCTAGAATAATTCACCAATCTACAATTTTTTTACCTGACATGCCCAAATCATGTGACTGTCAGTGACTGTTATAACAAGAGGAAAACTGCTGATGCACAACCACATTTCGAAATCGCACCATGTGTATTCTACTATTCTACCTAGCAACAGGAAGTTGAGACCCCGGCTGAGCTCCTTTTTTTGGGGTCGGTGTGACCTCTTATGTTTCTAATGCCTGGAGCCGGCCCTGCTTCTTCTATAGGTGTAAAAACCTAGCTCCCATGACCCTAAACATCTTCTAGAGGTGTAACTGTAACCGATGTGAAATGGCTAGCTAGTTAGCGGGGTGTGCGCTAATAGTGTTTCAATCGGTGACGTCACTCGCTCTGAGACCTTTAAATAGTTGTTCCCCTTGCGCTGCAAGGGTGGGGCTTTTGTGGAACTATGGGTAACGATGCTTCAAGGGTGGCTGTTGTCGATGTGTGCAGAGGGTCCCTGGTTTGAGCCCAGATAGGGGCGAGGAGAGGGACGGAAGTGAAACTGTTACATGGATGGTGGGTATCATGGAGGAGACAGTGGTCTGGATGGTGGGTATCATGGAGGAGACAGTGGTCTGGATGGTGGGAAGTCTGGAGGAGACAGTGGTCTGGATGGTGGGTATCATGGAGGAGACAGTGGTCTGGATGGTGGGAAGTCTGGAGGAGACAGTGGTCTGGATGGTGGGGTATCATGGAGGAGACAGTGGTCTGGATGGTGGGTATCATGGAGGAGACAGTGGTCTGGATGGTGGGTATCATGGAGGAGACGGTGGTCTGGATGGTGGGTATCATGGAGGAGACAGTGGTCTGGATGGTGGGTATCATGGAGGAGACAGTGGTCTGGATGGTGGGTATCATGGAGGAGACAGTGGTCTGGATGGTGGGAAGTCTGGAGGAGACAGTGGTCTGGATGGTGGGTATCATGGAGGAGACAGTGGTCTGGATGGTGGGTATCATGGAGGAGACAGTGGTCTGGATGGTGGGTATCATGGAGGAGACAGTGGTCTGGATGGTGGGTATCATACAGGAGACAGTGGTCTGGATGGTGGGGTATCATGGAGGAGACAGTGGTCTGGATGGTGGGTATCATGGAGGAGACAGTGGTCTGGATGGTGGGTATAATGGAGGAGGCAGTGGTCTGGATGGTGGGGTATCAGGGAGGAGACAGTGTCTGGATGGTGGGTATCATGGAGGGAGACAGTGGTCTGGATGGTGGGTGTCATGGAGGAGACAGTGGTCTGGATGGTGGGTATCATGGAGGAGACAGTGGTCTGGATGGTGGGTATCATGGAGGAGACAGTGGTCTGGATGGTGGGTATCATGGAGGAACGTGTCCTGTGATGGTGGTTATCATGGAGGAGACAGTGGTCTGGATGGTGGGTATCATGGAGGAGACAGTGGTCTGGATGGTGGGTATCATGGAGGAGACAGTGGTCTGGATGGTGGTATCATGGAGAGACAGTGGTCTGGATGGTGGGTAATCATGGTAGGAGACAAATGGTCGATTGGGTAGTGGTCTGGATGGGGTATCATGAGGAGACAGTGGTCTGGGATGGTGGGTATCATGGAGGAGACAGTGGTCTGGATGGTGGGTATCATGGAGGAGACAGTGGTCCTGGATGGTGGGGTATCATGGGAGGAGACAGTGTCTGGATGGTGGGTATCATGGAGGAGACAGTGGTCTGGATGGTGGGTATCATGGAGGAGACAGTGTCTGGATGGTGGGTATCAGGGAGGAGACAGTGGTCTGGATGGTGGGTATCATGGAGGAGACAGTGGTCTGGATGGTGGGTATCATGGAGGAGACAGTGGTCTGGATGGTGGGTATCATGGAGGAGACAGTGGTCTGGATGGTGGGTATCATGGAGGAGACAGTGGTCTGGATGGTGGGTATCATGGAGGAGACAGTGGTCCGGATGGTGGGTATCATGAGGAGACAGTGGTCTGGATGGTGGGTATCATGGAGGAGACAGTGGTCTGGATGGTGGGTATCATGGAGGAGACAGTGGTCTGGATGTTGGAGGAGGGTAGTGGAGGGAGACAGTGTTCTGGATGGTGGGAATCATGGAGGAGGACAGTGGTCTGGATGGTGGGCTAATCATGGAGGAGACAGTGTGGTCCTGGATGGGTCGGGGTAGTATGGAGGAGACAGTGGTCTGGATGGTGGGTATCATGGAGGAGATACCAGTGGTTCTGGATGGTGGGTATCATGGAGGAGACAGTGTCTGGATGGTGGGTATCATGGAGGAGACAGTGGTCTGGATGGTGGGTTACATGAGGAGATAAGTGGTCGGATGGTGGGTATCATGGAGGAGACAGTGGTCTGGATGGTGGTACATGGAGGAGACAGTGGTCCGGATGGGTGGGTATCATGGAGGAGTACAGTTGGGTCTGGAATTGGTTGGGGTATCATGGAGGAGACAGTGGTCCTGGATGGTGGGTATCATGGGGGGGGGAGGGAGACAGTGGGTCTGGGATGGTGGTATCATGGAGGAGTACAGTGGTTCGGGATGGTGGGTAAGGCATGGAGGAAGACAGTGGTCTGGATGGTGGGTATCATGGAGGGAGACAGTGGTCTGGATGGTGGGTATCATGGAGGAGAACAGTGGTCTGGATGGTGGGAAGTCTGGAGAAGACAGTGGTCTGGATGGTGGGTATCATGGAGGAGACAGGTGGTTTGGATGGTGGGGTATCATGGAGGAGACAGTGGTCTGGATGGTGGGTATCATGGAGGAGACAGGTGGTCTGGATGGTGGGTATCATGGAGGAGACAGTGGTCTGGATGGTGGGTATCATGGGAGGAGACAGTGGTCTGGATGGTGGGTATCATGGAGGAGACAGTGGTTTGGATGGTGGGTATCATGGAGGAGTCAGTGGTTTGGATGGTGGGTATCATGGAGGAGTCAGTGGTTTGGATGGTGGGTATCATGGAGGAGACAGTGGTCTGGATGGTGGGTATCATGGAGGAGACAGTGGTCTGGATGGTGGGAAGTCTGGAGGAGACAGTGGTCTGGATGGTGGGTATCATGGAGGAGACAGTGGTCTGGATGGTGGGTATCATGGAGGAGGCAGTGGTCTGGATGGTGGGTATCATGGAGGAGACAGTGGTCTGGATGGTGGGTATCATGGAGGAGACAGTGGTCTGGATGGTGGGTATCATGGAGGAGACAGTGGTCTGGATGGTGGGTAGTCATGGAGGAGACAGTGGTCTGGATGGTGGGTATCATGGAGGAGACAGTGGTCTGGATGGTGGGTATCATGGAGGAGACAGTGTCTGGATGGTGGGTTCATGGAGGAGACAGTGGTCTGATGGTGGGTATCATGGAGGAGACAGTGGTCTGGATGGTGGGTATCATGGAGGAGACAGTGGTCTGGATGGTGGGTATCATGGAGGAGACAGTGGTCTGGATGGTGGGTATCATGGAGGAGACAGTGGTCTGGATGGTGGGTATCATGGAGGAGACAGTGGTCTGGATGGTGGGTATCATGGAGGAGGCAGTGGTCTGGATGGTGGGTATCATGGAGGAGACAGTGGTCTGGATGGTGGGTATCATGGAGGAGACATGGTGGTATCATGGAGGAGACAGTGGTCTGGATGGTGGGTATCATGGAGGAGACAGTGGTCTGGATGGTGGGTATCATGGAGGAGACAGTGGTCTGGATGGTGGGTATCATGGAGGAGACAGTGGTCTGGATGGTGGGTATCATGGAGGAGACAGTGGTCTGGATGGTGGGTAGTCTGGAGGAGACAGTGGTCTGGATGGTGGGTATCATGGAGGAGACAGTGGGTCTGGATGGTGGGTATCATGGAGGAGACAGTGGTCTGGATGGTGGGTATCATGGAGGAGACAGTGGTCTGGATGGTGGGTATCATGAGGAGACAGTGGTCTGGATGGTGGGTATCATGGAGGAGACAGTGGTCTGGATGGTGGGTATCATGGAGAGACAGTGGTCTGGATGGTGGGTATCTGGAGGAGACAGTGGTCTGGATGGTGGGTATCATGGAGGAGACAGTGGTCTGGATGGTGGTATCATGGAGGAGACAGTGGTCTGGATGGTGGGTATATGGGTGGGTATCTGGAGGAGACAGTGGTCTGATGGGTGGGAAGTCTGGAGGAGACAGTGGGCTGGATGGTGGTATCATGGAGGAGACAGTGGTCTGGATGGTGGGAAGTCTGGAGGAGACAGTGGTCTGGATGGTGGGTCTCATGGAGGAGACAGTGGTCTGGATGGTGGGTATCATGGAGGAGACAGTGGTCTGGATGGTGGGTATCATGGAGGAGACAGTGGTCTGGATGGTGGGAAGTCTGGAGGAGACAGTGGTCTGGATGGTGGGTATCATGGAGGAGACAGTGGTCTGGATGGTGGGTATCATGGAGGAGGCAGTGGTCTGGATGGTGGGTATCATGGAGGGAGACAGTGGTCTGGATGGTGGTATCATGGAGGAGACAGTGGTCTGGATGGTGGGAAGTCTGGAGGAGACAGTGGTCTGGATGGTGGATTCAGGGGGAGGAGACAGTGGTCTTGATGGTGGGAAGTCTGGAGGAGGCAGTGGTCTGGGGAGACAGTGGTCTGGATGGTGGGTATCATGGAGGAGACAGTGGTCTGGATGGTGGGTATCATGGAGGAGACAGTGTCTGGATGGTGGGTATCATGGAGGAGACAGTGGTCTGGATGGTGGGTATCATGGAGGAGACAGTGGTCTGGATGGTGGGTATCATGGAGGAGACAGTGGTCTGGGATGGTGGGTATCATGGAGGAGACAGTGGTCTGGATGGTGGTAGTCATGGAGGAGACAGTGGTCTGGATGGTGGGTATCATGGAGGAGACAGTGGTCTGGATGGTGGGTATCATGGAGGAGACAGTGGTCTGGATGGTGGGTATCATGGAGGAGACAGTGGTCTGGATGGTGGGTATCATGGAGGAGACAGTGGTCTGGATGGTGGGTATCATGGAGGAGACAGTGGTCTGGATGGTGGGAAGTCTGGAGGAGACAGTGGTCTTGATGGTGGGTATCATGGAGGAGACAGTGGTCTGGATGGTGGATATCATGGAGGAGACAGTGGGCTGGATGGTGGGTATCATGGAGGAGACAGTGGTCTGGATGGTGGGTATCATGGAGGAGACAGTGGTCTGGATGGTGGAAGTACATGGAGGAGACAGTGGTCTGGATGGTGGGTATCATGGAGGAGTACAGTGGTCTGGATGGTGGGTATCATGGAGGAGACAGTGGTCCTGGATGGTGGGTATCATGGAGAGACAGTGGTCTGGATGGTGGGTATCATGGAGGGACAGTGTCGGATGGTGGGTATACAGTGGAGGAGACGTGGCTGGATGGGTGGTATCATGGAGGAGACAGTGGTCTGGATGGTGGGTATCATGGAGGGAGACAGTGTCTGGATGGTGGGTATCATGGAGGGAGACAGTGGTCTGGATGGTGGGGTTCATGGAGGAGACAGTGGTCTGGATGGTGGGGTGCTCATGAGGAGACAGTGGGCTGGATGGTGGGTATCATGGAGGAGACAGTGGTCTGGATGGTGGGTATCATGGAGGAGACAGTGGTCTGGATGGTGGGTATCATGGAGGAGACAGTGGTCTGGATGGTGGGTATCATGGAGGAGACAGTGGTCTGGATGGTGGGTATCATGGAGGGAGACAGTGTCTGGATGGTGGGTATCAATGGAGGAGACAGTGGTCTGGATGGTGGGTATCATGGAGGAGACAAGTGGTCTGGATGGGGGGTATCATGGAGGAGACAGTGTCTGGATGGTGGGTATCATGGAGGAGCCGGTGTCTGGATGGTGGGTATCATGGAGGAGACAGTGGTCTGGATGGTGGGTATCATGGAGGAGACAGTGGTCTGGATGGTGGGTATCATGGAGGAGTCAGTGGTCTGGATGGTGGGTATCATGGAGGAGACAGTGTCTGGATGGGGTGGTATCATGGAGGAGAGAGTGGTCTGGATGGTGGGATATCATGGAGTAGACAGGTGGTCTGGATGGTGGGTATCATGGAGGAGACAGTGGGTCGGATGGTGGGTATCATGGAGGAGACAGTGGTCTGGATGGTGGGTTCATGGAGAGACAGTGGTCTGGATGGTGGGTAGTCATGGAGGAGACAGTGGTCTGGATGGTGGGTCTCATGGAGGAGACAGTGGTCGGATGGTGGGTATCATGGAGGAGACAGGGTCTGGATGGTGGGTATCAGGAGGAGACAGTGGTCTGGATGGTGGGTATCATGGAGGAGACAGTGGTCTGGATGGTGGGTCTCATGGAGGAGACAGTGGTCTGGATGGTGGGTGTCATGGAGGAGACAGTGGTCTGGATGGTGGGTCTCATGGAGGAGACAGTGGTCTGGATGGTGGGTATCATGGAGGAGACAGTGGTCTGGATGGTGGGTATCATGGAGGAGACAGTGGTCTGGATGGTGGGTATCATGGAGGAGACAGTGGTCCGGATGGTGGGTATCATGGAGGAGACAGTGGTCTGGATGGTGGGTATCATGGAGGAGACAGTGGTCGGATGGTGGGTATCATGGAGGAGACAGTGGTCTGGATGGTGGGTATCATGGAGGAGACAGTGGTCTGGATGGTGGGTATCATGGAGGGGACAGTGGTCTGGATGGTGGGTATCATGGAGGAGACACTGGTCTGGATGGTGGGTATCATGGAGGAGATAAGTGGTCTGGATGGTGGGTATCATGGAGGAGACAGTGGTCTGGATGGTGGGGATCATGGAGGATACAGTGGTCTGGATGGGTGGGTATCATGGAGGAGACAGTGGTCTGGATGGTGGGTATCATGGAGGAGACAGTGGTCTGGATGGTGGGTATCATGGAGGAGACAGTGGTCTGGATGGTGGGAAGTGGGGACAGTGGTCTGGATGGTGGGTATCATGGAGGAGACAGTGTTCTGGATGGTGGGTATCATGGAGGAGACAGTGGTCTGGATGGTGGGTATCATGGAGGAGACAGTGGTCTGGATGGTGGGTATCATGGAGGAGACAGTGGTCTGGATGGTGGGTATCATGGAGGAGACAGTGGTCTGGATGGTTGGGTATCATGGAGGAGACAGTGTCTGGATGGTGGGTATCATGGAGGAGTGACAGTGGTCTGGATGGTGGGTATCATGGAGGAGACAGTGGTCTGGATGGTGGGGAAGTCTGGAGTAGACAGTGGTCTGGATGGTGGGTATCATGGAGGAGACAGTGGTCTGGATGGTGGGTATCATGGAGGAGACAGTGGTCTGGATGGTGGGTATCATGGAGGAGACAGTGGTCTGGATGGTGGGTATCATGGAGGAGACAGTGGTCTGGATGGTGGGTATCATGGAGGAGTCAGTGTCTGGATGGTGGGTATCATGGAGGAGACAGTGGTGTGGATGGTGGGTATCATGGAGGAGTCACTGGTTTGGATGGTGGGTATCATGGAGGAGACAGTGGTCTGGATGGTGGGTATCATGGAGGAGACAGTGGTCTGGATGGTGGGTATCATGGAGGAGACAGTGGTCTGGATGGTGGGTATCATGGAGGAGACAGTGGTCTGGATGGTGGGTATCATGGAGGAGACAGTGGTCTGGATGGTGGGTATCATGGAGGAGACAGTCTGGATGGTGGGTATCATGGAGGAGACAGTGGTCTGGATGGTGGGTATCATGGAGGAGACAGTGGTCTGGATGGTGGGAAGTCTGGAGGAGACAGTGGTCGGATGGTGGGTATCATGGAGGAGACAGTGGTCTGGATGGTGGGTATCATGGAGGAGACAGTGGTCTGGATGGTGGGTATCATGGAGGAGACAGTGGTCTGGATGGTGGGAAGTCTGGAGGAGACAGTGGTCTGGATGGTGGGTAGTCTGGAGGAGACAGTGGTCTGGATGGTGGGTATCATGGAGGAGACAGTGGTCTGGATGGTGGGTATCATGGAGGAGACAGTGGTCTGGATGGTGGGAAGTCTGGAGGAGACAGTGGTCTGGATGGTGGGTATCATGGAGGAGTCAGTGGTCTGGATGGTGGGTATCATGGAGGAGATAAGTGGTCTGGATGGTGGGGTATCATGGAGGAGACAGTGGTCTGGATGGTGGGTATCATGGAGGAGACAGTGGTCTGGATGGTGGGTATCATGGAGGAGATAAGTGGTCTGGATGGTGGGTATCATGGAGGAGACAGTGGTCTGGATGGTGGGTATCATGGAGGAGACAGTGGTCTGGATGGTGGGTATCATGGAGGAGACAGTGGTCCGGATGGTGGGTATCATGGAGGAGACAGTGGTCTGGATGGGGGTATCATGGAGGAGACAGTGGTCTGGATGGTGGGTATCATGGAGGAGACAGTGGTCTGGATGGTGGGTATCATGGAGGAGACAGTGGTCTGGATGGTGGGTATCATGGAGGAGACAGTGGTGGATGGTGGGTATCATGGAGGAGACAGTGGTCTGGATGGTGGGTATCATGGAGGAGTCAGTGGTTGGATGGTGGGATCATGGAGGAGACAGTGGTCTGGATGGTGGGTAATCATGGAGGAGACAGTGGTCTGGATGGTGGGTATCGGGAGAGACAGTGGTCTGGATGGTGGGTATCATGGAGGAGACAGTGGTCTGGATGGTGGGTATCATGAGGAGACAGTGGTCTGGATGGTGGGTATCATGGAGGAGACAGTGGTCTGGATGGTGGGTATCATGGAGGAGACAGTGGTCTGGATGGTGGGTATCATGGAGGAGACAGTGGTCTGGATGGTGGGTATCATGGAGGAGACAGTGGTCTGGATGGTGGGTATCATGGAGGAGACAGTGGTCTGGATGGTGGGTATCATGGAGAGTCACTGGTTGGATGGTGGGTATCATGGGGAGACAGTGGTCTGGATGGTGGTATCATGGAGGAGACAGTGGTCTGGATGGTGGGTATCATGGAGGAGACAGTGGTCTGGATGGTGGGTATCATGGAGGAGACAGTGGTCTGGATGGTGGGTATCATGGAGGAGACAGTGGTCTGGATGGTGGGTATCATGGAGGAGACAGTGGTCTGGATGGTGGGTATCATGGAGGAGACAGTGGTCTGGATGGTGGGTATCATGGAGGAGACAGTGGTCTGGATGGTGGGTATCATGGAGGAGACAGTGGTCTGGATGGTGGGTATCATGGAGGAGACAGTGGTCTGGATGGTGGGTATCATGGAGGAGACAGTGGTCTGGAGGGGGGGTATCATGGAGGAGACAGTGGTCTGGATGGTGGGTATCATGGAGGAGACAGTGGGTCTGGATGGTGGGTATCATGGAGGAGACAGTGGTCTGGATGGTGGGTATCATGGAGGAGACAGTGGTCTGGATGGTGGGTATCATGGAGGAGACAGTGGGTCTGGATGGTGGGTATCATGGAGGAGACAGTGGTCTGGATGGGGGGTATCATGGAGGAGACAGTGGTCTGGATGGTGGGTATCATGGAGGAGACAGTGGTCTGGATGGTGGGTATCATGGAGGAGACAGTGGTCTGGATGGTGGGTATCATGGAGGAGACAGTGGTCTGGATGGTGGGTATCATGGAGGAGTCAGTGGTCGGATGGTGGGTTCATGGAGGAGGACAGTGGTCTGGATGTTGGGTATCATGGAGGAGACAGTGGTCTGGATGGTGGGTAGTCATGGAGGAGACAGTGGTCTGGATGGTGGGAAGTCATGGAGGAGACAGTGGTCTGGATGGTGGGGTATCATTGGAGGAGACAGTGGTCTGGATGGTGGGTATCATGGAGGGAGACAGTGGTCTGGATGGTGGGTATCATGGAGGAGACAGTGTCTGGATGGTGGGTATCATGGAGGAGACAGTGGTCTGGATGGTGGGTATCATGGAGGAGACAGTGGTCTGGATGTGGGTATCATGGAGGAGACAGTGGTCTGGATGGTGGGTATCATGGAGGAGACAGTGGTCTGGATGGTGGGTATCATGGAGGAGACAGTGGTCTGGATGGTGGGTATCATGGAGGAGACAGTGGTCTGGATGGTGGGTATCATGGAGGAGACAGTGGTCTGGATGGTGGGTATCATGGAGGAGACAGGGGGGAGACAGTGGGTGGTGTGGTCATGGAGGAGACATGGTCTGGATGGTGGGTATCATGGAGGAGACGTGGTCTGGATGGTGGGTATCATGGAGGAGACAGTGGTCTGGATGGTGGGTATCATGGAGGAGACAGTGGTCTGGATGGTGGGTATCATGGAGGAGACAGTGGTCTGGATGGTGGGGAGTCTGGAGGAGACAGTGGTCTGGATGGTGGGTATCATGGAGGAGACAGTGGTCTGGATGGTGGGTATCATGGAGGAGACACTGGTCTGGATGGTGGGTATCATGGAGGAGACAGTGGTCTGGATGGTGGGTATCATGGAGGAGACAGTGGTCTGGATGGTGGGTATCATGGAGGAGACAGTGGTCTGGATGGTGGGTATCATGGAGGAGACAGTGGTCTGGATGGTGGGTATCATGGAGGAGATAAGTGGTCTGGATGGTGGGTATCATGGAGGAGACAGTGGTCTGGATGGTGGGTATCATGGAGGAGACAGTGGTCTGGATGGTGGGTATCATGGAGGGGTGGTATCATGGAGGAGACAGTGGTCTGGATGGTGGGTATCATGGAGGAGACAGTGGTCTGGATGGTGGGTATCATGGAGGAGACAGTGGTCTGGATGGGGGTATCATGGAGGAGACAGTGGTCTGGATGGTGGGTATCATGGAGGAGACAGTGGTCTGGATGGTGGGTATCATGGAGGAGACAGTGGTCTGGATGGTGGGTATCATGGAGGAGACAGTGGTCTGGATGGTGGGTATCATGGAGGAGACAGTGGTCTGGATGGTGGGTATCATGGAGGAGACAGTGGTCTGGATGGTGGGTATCATGGAGGAGACAGTGGTCTGGATGGTGGGTATCATGGAGGAGACAGTGGTCTGGATGGTGGGTATCATGGAGGAGACAGTGGTCTGGATGGTGGGTATCATGGAGGAGACAGTGGTCTGGATGGTGGGTATCATGGAGGAGACAGTGGTCTGGATGGTGGGTATCATGGAGGAGACAGTGGTCTGGATGGTGGGTATCAGGAGGAGACAGTGGTCTGGATGGTGGGTATCATGGAGGAGACAGTGGTCTGGATGGTGGGTATGAGGAGACAGTGGTCTGGATGGTGGGTATCATGGAGGAGACAGTGGTCTGGATGGTGGGTATCATGGAGGAGACAGTGGTCTGGATGGTGGGTATCATGGAGGAGACAGTGGTCTGGATGGTGGGTATCATGGAGGAGACAGTGGTCTGGATGGTGGGTATCATGGAGGAGACAGTGGTCTGGATGGTGGGTATCATGGAGGAGACAGTGGTCTGGATGGTGGGTATCATGGAGGAGACAGTGGTCTGGATGGTGGGTATCATGGAGGAGACAGTGGTCTGGATGGTGGGTATCATGGAGGAGACAGTGGTCTGGATGGTGGGTATCATGGAGGAGACAGTGGTCTGGATGGGGTATCATGGAGGAGACAGTGGTCTGGATGGTGGGTATCATGGAGGAGACAGTGGTCTGGATGGTGGGTATCATGGAGGAGACAGTGGTCTGGATGGTGGGTATCATGGAGGAGACAGTGGTCTGGATGGTGGGTATCATGGAGGAGACACTGGTCTGGATGGTGGGTATCATGGAGGAGACAGTGGTCTGGATGGTGGGTATATCATGGAGGAGACAGTGGTCTGGATGGTG